>NW_025334175.1:0-67189 GCF_014858855.1 Bufo gargarizans | reverse complement strand
GTACAAGAATATAACTACTATAATACTGCTCCTATGTACAAGAATATACTATATACTGCCTCCTGTACAAGAATATAACTACTATAATACTGCTCCTATGTACAAGAATAAACTACTATAAACTGCTCCTATGTACAAGAATATAACTACTATAATACTGCTCCTATGTACAAGAATAACTACTATAATACTGCCTCCTATGTACAAGAATATAACTACTATAATACTGCCTCCTATGTACAAGAATATAACTACTATAATACTGCTCCTATGTACAAGAATATAACTACTATAATACTGCTCCTGGATGTACAAGGAATATAACTACTATAATATACTGCTCTATACTATGTACAAGACTATAAACTACTATACTACTGCCGTCCTATTGTACAGGAATAGTAACTACTATAATACTGCTATCTGCTCCTATAGTATAAGACTATATAACTACTATAATACTGCTCCTAGGTACAGATATAAACTACCTATAATAACTGCTCCTATGTACAGAATATAACTACTATAATACTGCTCCGATGTACACGGATATAACTACTTATAATACGGCCTCCTATGTACAAGAAGATAGCTAGCGATAAGACTGCATCCTATGTACAAGAATATAACTACTATAATACTGCTACATATGTACAGAATATAACTACGATAATACTGCTCCTATGTACAAGAATTATACTACTATAATACTGCTCCGATGTATAGTAATATAACTACTATAATACTTGCCTCTATGTACAAGAATATAACTACTATAATACTGCTCCTATGTACAAGAATATAACTACTATATACTGCTCCTATGTACAAGAATATAACTACTATAATACTGCTCCTTATGTACAAGAATATAACTAGCTATAATCTGCTCCTATGTACAAGAATATAACTACTATAATAACTGCCATCCTATGTACAAGACTATAACTACTATAATACTGCCTCCTATGTACAAGAATATAACTACTATAATACTGCTCCTATGTACAAGAATATAACTACTATAATACTGCTCCTATGTACAAGAATATAACTACTATAATACTGCTCCTATGTACAATATAACTACTATAATACTGCTCCTATGTACAAGAATATAACTACTATAATACTGCTCCTATGTACAAGAATAAACTATAATACTGCTCCTATGTACAAGAATATAACTACTATAATACTGCTCCTATGTACAAGAATATAACTACTATAATACTGCTCCTATGTACAAGAATATAACTACTATAATACTGCTCCTATGTACAAGAATATAACTACTATAATACTGCTCCTATGTACAAGAATATAACTACTATACTGCTCCTATGTACAAGAATATAACTACTATAATACTGCTCCTATGTACAAGAATATAACTACTATAATACTGCTCCTATGTACAAGAATATAACTACTATAATACTGCTCCTATGTACAAGATATAACTACTATAATACTGCTCCTATGTACAGAGAATAGAACTACTATAATACTGCGTCCTATGTACAGAAATATAACTACTATAATACTGCTCCTATGTACAAGAAATATAACTACTAGAATACTGCTCCTATGTACAAAGAATATAACTACTATAATACTGCTCCTATGTACAAGAATATAACTACTATAATACTGCTCCTATGTACAAGAATATACTACTATAATACTGCTCCTATATACAAGAATAAACTACTATAATACTGCTCCTATGTACAAGAATATAACTACTATAATACTGCTCCTATGTACAAGAATATAACTACTATAATTACTGCTCCTATGTACAAGATCTAACTACTATAATACTGCTCCTATTTACAAGAATATAACTACTATAATACTGCTCCTATGTACAAGAACATAACGACTATAATACTGCTCCTATGTACAAGAATATAACTACTATAAATCACTGCCTCCTATGTACAAGAATATAACTACTATAATACTGCTCCTATGTACAAGAATATAACTACTATAATACTGCTCCTATGTACAAGAATATACTACTATAATACTGCTCCTATGTACAAGAATATAACTACTATAATACTGCTCCTATGTACAAGAATATAACTACTATAATACTGCTCCTATGTACAAGAATATAACTACTATAATACTGCCCTATGTACAAGAATATAACTACTATAATACTGCTCCTATGTACAAGAATATAACTACTATAATACTGCTCCTATGTACAAGAATATAACTACTATAATACTGCTCCTATGTACAAGAATATAACTACTATAATACTGCTCCTATGTACAAGAATATAACTACTATAATACTGCTCCTATGTACAAGAATATAACTACTATAATACTGCTCCTATGTACAAGAATATAACTACTATAATACTGCTCCTATGTACAAGAATATAACTACTATAATACTGCTCCTATGTACAAGAATATAACTACTATAATACTGCTCCTATGTACAAGAATATAACTACTATAATACTGCTCCTATGTACAAGAATATAACTACTATAATACTGCTCCTATGTACAAGAATATAACTACTATAATACTGCTCCTATGTACAAGAATATAACTACTATAATACTGCTCCTATGTACAAGAATATAACTACTATAATACTGCTCCTATGTACAAGAATATAACTACTATAATACTGCTCCTATGTACAAGAATATAACTACTATAATACTGCTCCTATGTACAAGAATATAACTACTATAATACTGCTCCTATGTACAAGAATATAACTACTATAATACTGCTCCTATGTACAAGAATATAACTACTATAATACTGCTCCTATGTACAAGAATATAACTACTATAATACTGCTCCTATGTACAAGAATATAACTACTATAATACTGCTCCTATGTACAAGAATATAACTACTATAATACTGCTCCTATGTACAAGAATATAACTACTATAATACTGCTCCTATGTACAAGATATAACTACTATAATACTGCTCCTATGTACAAGAATATAACTACTATAATACTGCTCCTATGTACAAGAATATAACTACTATAATACTGCTCCTATGTACAAGAATATAACTACTATAATACTGCTCCTATGTACAAGAATATAACTACTATAATACTGCTCCTATGTACAAGAATATAACTACTATAATACTGCTCCTATGTACAAGAATATAACTACTATAATACTGCTCCTATGTACAAGAATATAACTACTATAATACTGCTCCTATGTACAAGAATATAACTACTATAATACTGCTCCTATGTACAAGAATAAACTACTATAATACTGCTCCTATGTACAAGAATATAACTACTATAATACTGCTCCTATGTACAAGAATATAACTACTATAATACTGCTCCTATGTACAAGAATATACTACTATAATACTGCTCCTATGTACAAGAATATAACTACTATAATACTGCTCCTATGTACAAGAATATAACTACTATAATACTGCTCCTATGTACAAGAATATAACTACTATAATGCTGCTCCTATGTACAAGAATATAACTACTATAATACTGCTCCTATGTACAGGAATATAACTACTATAATACTGCTCCTATGTACAGGAATATAACTACTATAATACTGCTCCTATGTACAGGAATATAATTACTATAATACTGCTTCTATGTACAAGAATATAACTACTATAATACTGCCTCCTATGTACAAGAATATAACTACTATAATACTGCCTGCTATGTACAGGAATATAACTACTATAATACTGCTCCTATGTACAGGAATATAACTACTATAATACTGCTCCTATGTAGATATATATATAACTTCATCTGTTCTGATGAAATGTGTTATGTGACGGTATATGTAATCTATGTGATATTTCGGTATGTATTACATCATATCCTTATCTCTCCAGTCTTCCTTCGGTTAGTCATGGCTCCGCTCTGAGGGACTCAGTAATGTACAGATTGTGCCGTATCGTAACTTGTACCCTAGCTCGGAGACTTTAATCCTTCATGTTTGTGACAGGAAGATAAATCGGCATTGGGTTAATAATGCTTTTAAGCCAGGAAGTCATGATGTCATTATTGTGGCAGCTAAAGGGTTATCTGGGGCCCAGAAATGGGTGTGGGGGGGGGGGGGGGGGGGTGTATACTGGTATGTGAATGTACATCATGCGGTGGTGGGGCACTTATGTGTAGACTCATGATGGGTCCTGTAGCTGGTGATTTGGCGGTTGGCATGCACACTGTTTATGTAAGGGGGGGGGAGCAGTACCAGGGGGCACAGAGGATCGTGGGAACCTAACGATTGCCAGCCCCTCATCCCTGTCTTATCAGGGATACCTTGCTTGCTTTCCATCTGGCACTTGTGAGGTTGTGGCAGGGACAGAATTAGACGGTGTCTGCTCCAGCCTCTTATCACCCTCCGCCCGTCTCCTTGGCTCTGGATGTTTGTACATGGAGGAGATGATACCAGGGATCCTGTGATGTCATAGTGTGTGATGTCACGCATTGACCTGATAGGCTCTGCTCTCTAGTAAAACGGAAGCCTGGCAATGATATCATGTAATGTATAGGTGGTGCCCTCTGTCCTTCATCTTAAAGGCAATGCCAGCCGCAAGTGATTTAGTCACATTATCTCATGGGGCGGAGAAGAGAACACAATCTTTTTGTTAAGAAGTGCTGTCTAAATATCATAGATAAGGAGCAAGTGACAGTAATGTACACAGAATACTCCAAGTCCTGGTCCTCTCTGATTATCATAGGTAAGGAGCAAGTGACAGTAATGTACACAGAATACTCCAAGTCCTGTTCATCTCTGATTATCATAGGTAAGGAGCAAGTGACAGTAATGTACACAGAATACTCCAAGTCCTGTTCATCTCTGATTATCATAGGTAAGGAGCAAGTGACAGTAATGTACACAGAATACTCCAAGTCCTGGTCCTCTCTGATTATCATAGATAAGGAGCAAGTGACAGTAATGTACACAGAATACTCCATGTCCTGGTCCTCTCTGATTATCATAGGTAAGGAGCAAGTGACAGTAATGTACACAGAATACTCCAAGTCCTGTTCATCTCTGATTATCATAGGTAAGGAGCAAGTGACAGTAATGTACACAGAATACTCCAAGTCCTGGTCCTCTCTGATTATCATAGATAAGGAGCAAGTGACAGTAATGTACACAGAATACTCCATGTCCTGGTCCTCTCTAAATATCATAGATAAGGAGCAAGTGACAGTAATGTACACAGAATACTCCAAGTCCTGGTCCTCTCTGATTATCATAGATAAGGAGCAAGTGACAGTAATGTACACAGAATACTCCAAGTCCTGTTCATCTCTGATTATCATAGGTAAGGAGCAAGTGACAGTAATGTACACAGAATACTCCAAGTCCTGGTCCTCTCTGATTATCATAGATAAGGAGCAAGTGACAGTAATGTACACAGAATACTCCATGTCCTGGTCCTCTCTAAATATCATAGATAAGGAGCAAGTGACAGTAATGTACACAGAATACTCCAAGTCCTGGTCCTCTCTGATTATCATAGATAAGGAGCAAGTGACAGTAATGTACACAGAATACTCCAAGTCCTGGTCCTCTCTGATTATCATAGACAAGGAGCAAGTGACAGTAATGTACACAGAATACTCCATGTCCTGGTCCTCTCTAAATATCATAGATAAGGAGCAAGTGACAGTAATGTACACAGAATACTCCAAGTCCTGGTCCTCTCTGATTATCATAGATAAGGAGCAAGTGACAGTAATGTACACAGAATACTCCAAGTCCTGGTCCTCTCTGATTATCATAGATAAGGAGCAAGTGACAGTAATGTACACAGAATACTCCAAGTCCTGGTCCTCTCTGATTGTCATAGATAAGGAGCAAGTGACAGTAATGTACACAGAATACTCCAAGTCCTGGTCCTCTCTGATTGTCATAGGTAAGGAGCAAGTGACAGTAATGTACACAGTATACACAAAGTCCTGGTCCTCTCTGATTATCATAGGTAAGGAGCAAGTGACAGTAATGTACACAGAATACTCCAAGTCCTGGTCCTCTCTGATTATCATAGATAAGGAGCAAGTGACAGTAATGTACACAGTATACAGAAAGTCCTGGTCCTCTCTGATTATCATAGGTAAGGAGCAAGTGACAGTAATGTACACAGAATACTCCAAGTCCTGGTCCTCTCTGATTATCATAGATAAGGAGCAAGTGACAGTAATGTACACAGTATACAGAAAGTCCTGGTCCTCTCTGATTATCATAGGTAAGGAGCAAGTGACAGTAATGTACACAGAATACTCCAAGTCCTGGTCCTCTCTGATTATCATAGATAAGGAGCAAGTGACAGTAATGTACTCAGAATACTCCAAGTCCTGGTCCTCTCTGATTATCATAGATAAGGAGCAAGTGTCAGTAATGTACACAGAATACTCCAAGTCCTGGTCCTCTCTGATTATCATAGATAAGGAGCAAGTGTCAGTAATGTACACAGAATACTCCAAGTCCTGCTCCTCTCTGATTATCATAGATAAGGAGCAAGTGACAGTAATGTACACAGAATACTCCAAGTCCTGGTCCTCTCTGATTATCATAGATAAGGAGCAAGTGTCAGTAATGTACACAGAATACAAGTCCTGGTCCTCTCTGATTATCATAGATAAGGAGCAAGTGACAGTAATGTACACAGAATACTCCAAGTCCTGGTCCTCTCTGATTATCATAGATAAGGAGCAAGTGACAGTAATGTACACAGAATACTCCAAGTCCTGGTCCTCTCTGATTATCATAGATAAGGAGCAAGTGACAGTAATGTACACAGAATACTCCAAGTCCTGCTCCTCTCTGATTATCATAGATAAGGAGCAAGTGACAGTAATGTACACAGAATACTCCAAGTCCTGGTCCTCTCTGATTATCATAGGAAATAAGCAAGTGACAATAATGTACATAGAATATGCAAAGTCCTGGTCCTCTCTGATAATTTTAGGGAGCAATTAGCAGTATGGGTCAGAGAATACACAGTATTGTTGCCATGAAGCTCTCTGAATACCATAGGTAAGGAGCAAGTGCCATTAATAGACCCACACAGAATGCAGGGTATTGTAACCCTGGTGCCCTCTGATTATCATAGGCAAGGGGCAAGTGACAGTAAATTGCACAGAATACAAAGCATTGTAGCCTTAGTGCTCTTCGATAATCATAGGTAAGGAGCTAGTGACAGTAACAGCATTGTAGACCTGGTGCCCCCAGATTATTGTAGGTAAGTGACAGTAATGTGCGTAGAAAACTCCGTATTACCACCCTGACACGGAGGAAGAGACATGGGCACAGAACACACAATATGTTAGCCCTAGTGACCTCCGATAGACAGTAATGTAGCCCCGCTGCTTGCTAACTTTAATAGGTAAGGAGCAAGTAATAATAGACAATGAATACAAGGTATTGTTACCCTGATGCTATATAAATATCACAGGTAAAGAGCAGGTAACGTGGACAGAATATACATGCAATGGCCATCGAATACACAATAATGGTACTCTTAGATTATCATAGGTAAGGAGTAAGTGACAGCAATAGGCATAGAATACACCTGGCGCTCTTAGTTTATCATAGGTAAGGAGTAAGTGACAATAACATACAGAATACACAGAT
Organism: Bufo gargarizans; assembly: GCF_014858855.1. Classification (NCBI taxonomy): domain Eukaryota; kingdom Metazoa; phylum Chordata; class Amphibia; order Anura; family Bufonidae; genus Bufo; species Bufo gargarizans. The sequence goes on along the minus strand of NW_025334175.1, from coordinate 59,527 downwards.
TATCACAGATAAGGAGCAAGTGACAGCAATAGGCATAGCATACACCTGGCGCTCTTAGTTTATCATAGGTAAGGAGTAAGTGACAGCAATAGGCATAGAATACACCTGGCGCTCTTAGTTTATCATAGGTAAGGAGTAAGTGACAGCAATAGGCATAGAATACACCTGGCGCTCTTAGATTATCATAGGTAAGGAGTAAGTGACAGCAATAGGCATAGAATACACCTGGCGCTCTTAGTTTATCATAGGTAAGGAGTAAGTAATAATAGACAATGAATACATGGTATTGTTACCCTGATGCTATATAAATATCACAGGTAAAGAGCAGGTAACGTGGACAGAATATACATGCAATGGTCATCGAATACACAATAATGGTACTCTTAGTTTATCATAGGTAAGGAGTAAGTGACAGCAATAGGCATAGAATACACCTGGCGCTCTTAGTTTATCATAGGTAAGGAGTAAGTGACAATAACATACAGAATACACAGATTATCACAGATAAGGAGCAAGTGACAGCAATAGGCATAGCATACACCTGGTATCAAGTAAGGAGCACATAACAGTAACAGAGAATACACAGCGTTGTGACTGGTGCTGGTGAGGAGCGAGTGATAGTAAATGACACAGTTTTGTATTACTTGTGGTCACTTGCTCGTTATCTATACTGCACTATGCTGCTCATCTGTGTGCTCAATAGGGGGAAGGCTTTCTTTGGCATGTGCTGTCGCTATATTAAGCTATGCCTGCCATGTATAATACAACGCGGGGCGGTATTGTTCGTTACAATTGCACCAGGCACATTAGTTACTGTAATGAGGCAGGGTCACGCTCCTGATCCCGGCAATGTTCTTGCAGTTAACATCTCCAGATTATCTGAAGAACAGACCCCAGTGCTGGGAAACTGCTTATCACCCTCTGCCCAGTCATTGCCCTCACCTCAACAGGATTAACCAGATTAAGACATCACATGCCTCGCCACCCGCAATAATCCCTCGTGACCCCTCTCGTCTTGGTCGGATACAGGGAGAGGTTCTAAGGTCCTATGTTCTGACCCACCAAGGCTCATCCCAGATTAAGCTCTTAAATTAGCCGCAGGTAACGTTCTTAGGGAAGGCGTTGCCAAGGAGAGCCAGCGGTCTGGTTGCCTAAGCGACATAAACCCGTTTAGTGGGCCCACCATTCTTCTCCCTGAAGTTCAGGCCTACTCGCCCTTGACTGGTGGGCCTTCGATATATATACACAGATAAGGGTCTCAGCATCCAGGAAGCTGAGATATGAGGAGCTGTTTGGTGAGGTGCTCACACTCTAGAGCTGCTTTACCTCGTGGTACAACAAATAGTGGCCAAAGAATAGAGAAAGGCGCTCATTGGGTGAGTATGTCCGATAAGTGGGATATCCAAAACTTAAAATGGTTTGCTCACCTATTGAGGTTGGACCAGTTTGGGCGCAACCACAATGAGGGCCAAGTGGAGATGGTTCACGGTTGATGCAGCCTGGATTTATCCGATCACCTTGGGCAGAAGCCACCCCACCACTCGGGTAAGACAGTAGAAATGAAGGGACGCTGGACCTTTTCAGTCTAACGTATGGACAGCAGGAGGCTGGACAGTGCAGCCGTTCTTGAGATCTGGCTCCTGGCCAACTGGAGGGACCACGTGACCAGGAGCCAGATCTCATGAACGGCTGCACTGTGGAAGACTTGACAAAGGGGTCAGTAGTACCCCGAAACGTATTGTCTACAAATAAACTGAAAATTGCGAAACAACCGGTTGTGAAAGTTCGACTGAAAAGGTCCAGCGTCCCTTCATTTTTACCTCATGGAAGCAATGAGGCGGTCACCGATGATTTTCTTTCCCTATTTTTGACCCTGTAGAGCCTCCATACTACCAGGGAATGGAAGTCTTCGGTGACCACCTAATCTGTCCGTGCCAGAGGTAAGCCCAGAAGCAGGTTAAAGGGTTATCTTGACAGGACAATCTTTGTGTAGGTCCTTTAAGGTCATTTGGACATCATAGAGACCCCACCATTCTTACGACTCCCCCCACCATTATGGACCAGAGTGTCTCTCATTTTGGGGCACCTAGTCCATCTGTATGGTCATTAGAAATTAACGACTGCTGCTCCTTCTTCAGGCAGTGTTCAAAGCCAGACTCATGGACGTTAGCAGATTGCCAGGCCTCCTATGAAAAAGGGAGTGGTCCCTTTAACTAACTAGTGTGAGAACCTCACAGAACTGCTTCTCGTATGGACCCCTGAGAGGAGGATATTGGAGGGTTAATGCCAATAAAAGGGGCGGAGCTGTGACAACGTAATTTTAGAAACATTCTGCCTGGGATCTGTCACTCTCAGATCTCTCGTAGTCAATGTAGAGCTGCTGCAGAGACGTGTGTGTGGAGGGCTCTGACGTGGCCTCCTCGCCTCGTGTAAAAGGGACCTGGAGACAATGAGGTTCATACATTATGCATTAGGAGTAACTGTACTCCGCCGCAGAATCCCTCAGACTGGCGGAGTGTCGCAGCTGACATGGCTCCTGGGTGTCATGTTGGAGGCCTTAAAGGGGTTCTCCAGGATTATAGAATCAGCTGAGGAGGTCTAATGGTCAGGGTTGTAGCTTCGACTAGCAATGCCTGCCAAGAATGCATGTGTTTTATTTTGTCCTCCTCCATTCCCACCAGTAAGAACAATATAGCGGCAATCTATCTCAAGGCTTGAAATGGAGAGAAGCCTGTCGTCGTTGGGACGCACACACTGGCACAATGGGGAGATCACACCTACCAACATCGTAACCCACCAAGTAAAAATTGGTTAAAAGTCTTGCCCTTAAAGGAAGAACGCATTGGGCGTAGTTTGTATAAACCCCGCCTCTTGAGTGCCAAAACGGTGACTATGTATATAATCAGTTATCGAGTTGAAGAAAGTTGGGGGAAGCCTTAATGGCGGCCTACCTCCAACTGTCTTGTGAAGGGATTAGCGGTGGGGCGGGGCTAATTGTTTATACGTGATTTTGGGGGGCCTTCCTGGGTGAAATGGGAGGGACTTACATATTTGGAGGCCATATTGGTTGTCACCCAGACTCTGCCTGGTTATATTGCGACATGTTCCCGTTCACTCCAGTAGATTTGACTTGTTGATGTTACTGCAGGGAATTGTTGTACGGTATGGTACACTGTATGGCGGTATAACACATTACAGGGGCTACTGCACATGGCACCATATAATATTAGGGTGATTCTGGAGTTGCTATTGAAAGTTCCCGGCCATGTCGATCCCCCGTTCGCTCTGCCGCCATACTCCGCACGCCGCCGGGAGCTGCTCAGTGGGTGTCGTGGGTTTGCGGTGAGCGATCGGAGCGATTATTTGGTATGCAGCACCTTCCCTCGTTCAGATTTGTTTGCTCTTTTACGTGGGCGCCATGAATATAAATGAATGAATTATATCAAGGCCGCGCGCCTCCTGTTTTATTGGAAAAAGCTGTGTTTTGTGCATTATTAGTAAAGCCGAGTAACCCAAACGCCGGCGGCTGACCTTTGTGGTCGGCACATCACACCGCATTATACCGCCTCATTTGTCTCCCTCTATCAGGGAGAACTTCCCTCAGCGGACGGGCTGGAGGCTCCACATGTTTTAGCCATAAATAGCTGATCGATGGGAGGTACACTTCTATAGATCGGAGCTCACAGCGCCATACACATTGTTGTGGTCGTGCTTGGTATTACATCTAGTTCATTAGTGACATGTCCCTTTAAGGATAGTTATTTTTATGTTTTTTGGAAAACTCAAACTGCACAATAAATTGACAATAAAGAGCCCTGGTGGTGACATCTGCCGAGTAAGTGGCTGTCATACCGCAACAGCTCCACAGGATGATACTATGATGGCCCTATAAATTACACAACTGAGAGGAAAGCCGCACGACGGAGACGAGACACAGGTAGAGCCTTACCGTACTGCTGCTCAGTGACCGCAGAAGAGTCCTTCACCTTCAGCGAAGAGCGTAAATCTGCAATATAAGAGAAATGATGGTAAGAACGACCGTAATCCCACATATTGCCAGCTATGGGCGGTGCAGAAATACCCCCGATAACCCCCGAACACCCCAAATCCGGCAAAAATAGAATAGTCCCAGTGTAAACCACAGTATTATACTAGTTATACTCTAGCACACAGAAAACAGTATTATAGTAGTTATATTCTTGTACATAGGAGCAGTATTATAGTAGTTATATCCTTGTACATAGGAGGCAGTATTATAGTAGTTATATTCTTGTACATAGAAGGCAGTATTATAGTAGTTATATTCTTGTACATAGGAGCAGTATTATAGTAGTTATATTCTTGTACATAGGAGCAGTATTATAGTAGCTATATTCTTGTACATAGGGGCAGTATTATAGTAGTTATATTCCTGTACATAGGAGCAGTATTATAGTAGTTATATTCTTGTACATAGGAAGCAGTATTATAGTAGTTATATTCCTGTACATAGGAGCAGTATTATAGTAGTTATATTCTTGTACATAGGAGGCAGTATTATAGTAGTTATATTCTTGTACATAGGAGCAGTATTATAGCAGTTATATTCTTGTACATAGGAGCAGTATTATAGTAGTTATATTATACATAGGAGCAGTATTATAGTAGTTATATTCTTGTACATTAGAGCAGTATTATAGTAGTTATATTCTTGTACATAGGAGGCAGTATTATAGTAGTTCTATTCTTGTACATAGGAGGTAGTATTATAGTAGTTATATTCTTGTACATGGGAGGCAGTATTAATGTAGTTATATTCTTGTTCATAGGAGGCAGTATTATAGTAGTTACATTCTTGTACATAGGAGCAGTATTATAGTAGATATATTCTTGTACATAGGAGGCAGTATTATAGTAGTTATATTCTTGTACATAGGAGGCAGTATTATAGTAGTTATATTCCTGTTATAGGAGCAGTATTATAGTAGTTATATTCTTGTACATAGGGGGCAGTATTATAGTAGTTATATTCTTGTACATAGGAGCAGTATTATAGTAGCTATATTCCTGTACATAGGAGCAGTATTATAGTAGTTATATTCTTGTACATAGCAGGCAGTATTATAGTAGTTATATTCTTGTACATAGGAGCAGTATTATAGTAGTTATATTCTTGTACATAGGAGCAGTATTATAGTAGTTATAGTCTTGTACATAGGAGCAGTATTATAGTAGTTATATTCTTGTACATAGGAGCAGTATTATAGTAGTTATATTCTTGTACATAGGAGCAGTATTATAGTAGTTATATCCCTGTACATAGGAGGCAGTATTATAGTAGTTATATTCCTGTTATAGGAGCAGTATTATAGTAGTTATATTCTTGTACATAGGAGGCAGTATTATAGTCGTTATATTACTGTACATAGGAGGCAGTATTATAGTAGTTATATTCTAGTACATAGGAGCAGTATTATAGTAGTTATATTCCTGTACATAGGAGCAGTATTATAGTAGTTATATTCTTGTACATAGGAGCAGTATTATAGTAGTTATATTCCTGTACATAGGAGCAGTATTATAGTAGTTATATTCCTGTACATAGAAGCAGTATTATAGTAGTTATATTCTAGTACATAGGAGCAGTATTATAGTAGTTATATTCTTGTACATAGGAGCAGTATTATAGTAGTTATATTCTTGTACATAGGAGCAGTATTATAGTAGTTATATTCCTGTACATAGGAGCAGTATTATAGTAGTTATATTCTTGTACATAGGAGCAGTATTATAGTAGTTATATTCCTGTACATAGGAGCAGTATTATAGTAGTTATATTCTTGTACGTAGAAGCAGTATTATAGTAGTTATACTCTTGTACATAGGAGCAGTATTATAGTAGTTATATTCCTGTACATAGGAGCAGTATTATAGTAGTTATATTCCTGTACATAGAAGCAGTATTATAGTAGTTATATTCTAGTACATAGGAGCAGTATTATAGTAGTTATATTCTTGTACATAGGAGCAGTATTATAGTAGTTATATTCTTGTACATAGGAGCAGTATTATAGTAGTTATATTCCTGTACATAGGAGCAGTATTATAGTAGTTATATTCTTGTACATAGGAGCAGTATTATAGTAGTTATATTCCTGTACATAGGAGCAGTATTATAGTAGTTATATTCTTGTACGTAGAAGCAGTATTATAGTAGTTATATTCTTGTACATAGGAGCAGTATTATAGTAGTTATATTCTTGTACATAGGAGCAGTATTATAGTAGTTATATTCCTGTACATAGGAGGCAGTATTATAGTAGTTATATTCTTGTACATAGGAGTAGTATTATAGTAGTTATATTCTTGTACATAGGAGGCAGTATTATAGTAGTTATATTCTTGTACATAGGAGGCAGTATTATAGTAGTTATATTCTAAGCAGTATTATAATTATGATAGTCTTATACATTTACAAGAAATTCAGGCTTTAATATCAGTTTAGCAGATTCTGGAAATACTTCCTATTCCCATGAATGAATACAGCCACTTTTATTATTGGCAAGAACTCTTTTTAATCAAAGATTTTCCTAAATCTGGATCCTTTCCATAGAAGTTAATGTTAATAGTAGTAGGTATTTAGCTAGTGAAAGTAATCCTATTTTCCTGTGATGGATTCCTTCTAATATGAGGCGAGGGTTTATAGCAGCTCAGCTGATAGCGTTACGGCTTTAATGGGCTGTTTATGAACTCCCAACATGAACTAAAAAATTTAAATGTTGCGTAGAACATAGATTTATTGAGCCGCTATCTCGTTATAATACAGCACTGTCCCATCAAAGCGGCAATTATAATCTGATAGAACGCCAGTATATAATTATATACAGGAGATACCCAGGTTATACCAGCTGTACATGTATAATTATATACAGGAGATGCCCAGGTTATACCAGCTGTACATATATAATTATATACAGGAGATGCCCAGGTTATACCAGCATGCTCCATATCACTATATACAAGAAGATGTATAACTTATACCAGCTGTACATATATAATTATATACAGGAGATGCCCAGGTTATACCAGCTGTACATATATAGTTATATACAGGAGATACCCAGGTTATACCAGCATGCTCCATAACACTATATACAAGATGTATAACTTATACCAGCTGTACATATATAGTTATATACAGGAGATACCCAGGTTATACCAGCATGCTCCATATCACTGTATACAAGAAGATGTATAACTTATACCAGCTGTACATGTATAATTATATACAGGAGATGCCCAGGTTATACCAGCATGCTCCATATCACTGTATACAGGAGATGCCCAGGTTATACCAGCTGTACATGTATAATTATATACAGGAGATGCCCAGGTTATACCAGCTGTACATATATCACTATATACAGGAGATGCCCAGGTTATACCAGCATGCTCCATATCACTATATACAAGAATATGTATAACTTATACCAGCTGTACATATATAATTATATACAGGAGATGCCCAGGTTATACCAGCATGCTCCATATCACTATATACAAGAAGATGTATAACTTATACCGGCTGTACATATATAATTATATACAGGAGATGCCCAGGTTATACCAGCATGCTCCATATCACTGTATACAGGAGATGCCCAGGTTATAGCAGCATGCTCCACATCACTGTATACAGGAGATGCCCAGGTTATACCAGCATGCTCCATATCACTGTATACAGGAGATGCCCAGGTTATACCAGCATGCTCCATATCACTATATACAAGAAGATGTATAACTTATATCAGCTGTACATATATAATTATATACAGGAGATGCCCAGGTTATACCAGCATGCTCCACATCACTATATACAGGAGATGCCCAGGTTATAGCAGCATGCTCCACATCACTATATACAGGAGATGCCCAGGTTATAGCAGCATGCTCCATATCACTGTATACAGGAGATGCCCAGGTTATATCAGCTGTACATATATAATTATATACAGGAGATGCCCAGGTTTTACCAGCATGGTCCATATCACTGTATACAAGAAGATGTATAACTTATACCAGCTGTACATATATAATTATATACAGGAGATGCCCAGGTTATACCAGCTGTATGTATATAATTATATACAGGAGATGCCCAGGTTATACCAGCTGTACATATATAATTATATACAGGAGATGCCCAGGTTATACCAGCATGGTCCATATCACTGTATACAGGAGATGCCCAGGTTATATCAGCTGTACATATATAATTATATACAGGAGATGCCCAGGTTATACCAGCATGGTCCATATCACTGTATACAGGAGATGCCCAGGTTATACCAGCTGTACATATATAATTATATACAGGAGATACCCAGGTTATACCAGCTGTACATATATAATTATATACAGGAGATGCCCAGGTTATACCAGCTGTACATATATAATTATATACAGGAGATGCCCAGGTTATACCAGCATGCTCCATATCACTATATACAAGAAGATGTATAACTTATACCAGCTGTACATATATAATTATATACAGGAGATGCCCAGGTTATACCAGCATGCTCCATATCACTATATACAAGAAGATGTATAACTTATACCAGCTGTACATATATCACTATATACAGGAGATGCCCAGGTTATACCAGCATGCTCCATATCACTATATACAAGAAGATGTATAACTTATACCAGCTGTACATATATAATTATATACAGGAGATGCCCAGGTTATACCAGCTGTACATATATCACTATATACAGGAGATGCTCAGGTTATACCAGCATGCTCCATATCACTATATACAAGAAGATGTATAACTTATACCAGCTGTACATATATCACTATATACAGGAGATGCCCAGGTTATACCAGCATGCTCCATATCACTATATACAAGAAGATGTATAACTTATACCAGCTGTACATATATAATTATATACAGGAGATGCCCAGGTTATACCAGCATGCTCCACATCACTATATACAAGAAGATGTATAACTTATACCAGCTGTACATATATAATTATATACAGGAGATGCCCAGGTTATACCAGCATGCTCCATATCACTGTATACAGGAGATGTATAACTTATACCAGCTGTACATATATAATTATATACAGGAGATACCCAGGTTATACCAGCTGTACATATATAATTATATACAGGAGATACCCAGGTTATACCAGCTGTACATATATAATTATATACAGGAGATACCAGGTTATACCAGCATGCTCCATATCACTGTATACAAGAAGATGTATAACTTATACCAGCTGTACATATATAATTATATACAGGAGATACCCAGGTTATACCGGCTGTACATATATCACTATATACAGGAGATGCCCAGGTTATACCAGCTGTACATATATAATTATATACAGGAGATGCCCAGGTTATACCAGCATGCTCCATATCACTATATACAAGAAGATGTATAACTTATACCAGCTGTACATATATAGTTATATACAGGAGATACCCAGGTTATACCAGCATGCTCCATATCACTATATACAAGAAGATGTATAACTTATACCAGCTGTACATATATCACTATATACAGGAGATGCCCAGGTTATACCAGCATGCTCCATATCACTATATACAAGAAGATGTATAACTTATACCAGCTGTACATATATCACTATATACAGGAGATGCCCAGGTTATACCAGCTGTACATATATAATTATATACAGGAGATGCCCAGGTTATACCAGCATGCTCCATATCACTATATACAAGAAGATGTATAACTTATACCAGCTGTACATATATAATTATATACAGGAGATGCCCAGGTTATACCAGCATGCTCCACATCACTATATACAAGAAGATGTATAACTTATACCAGCTGTACATATATAATTATATACAGGAGATGCCCAGGTTATACCAGCATGCTCCATATCACTGTATACAGGAGATGTATAACTTATACCAGCTGTACATATATAATTATATACAGGAGATGCCCAGGTTATACCAGCATGCTCCATATCACTATATACAAGAAGATGTATAACTTATACCAGCTGTACATATATAATTATATACAGGAGATACCCAGGTTATACCAGCATGCTCCTTATCACTATATACAAGAAGATGTATAACTTATACCAGCTGTACATATATAATTATATACAGGAGATGCCCAGGTTATACCAGCATGCTCCATATCACTGTATACAGGAGATGCCCAGGTTATAGCAGCATGCTCCATATCACTGTATACAGGAGATGCCCAGGTTATACCAGCATGCTCCATATCACTGTATACAGGAGATGCCCAGGTTATACCAGCTGTACATATATAATTATATACAGGAGATGCCCAGGTTATACCAGCTGTACATATATAATTATATACAGGAGATGCCCAGGTTATACCGGCATGCTCTATATCACTGTATACAAGAAGATGTATAACTTATACCAGCTGTACATGTATAATTATATACAGGAGATGCCCAGGTTATAGCAGCATGCTCCACATCACTATATACAAGAAGATGTATAACTTATACCAGCTGTACATATATAATTATATACAGGAGATACCCAGGTTATACCAGCTGTACATATATAATTATATACAGGAGATGCCCAGGTTATACCAGCTGTACATATATAGTTATATACAGGAGATGCCCAGGTTATAGCAGCATGGTCCATATCACTATATACAAGAAGAAGTATAACTTATACCAGCTGTACATATATAATTATATACAGGAGATGCCCAGGTTATACCAGCTGTACATATATAATTATATACAGGAGATGCCCAGGTTATAGCAGCATGGTCTATATCACTATCTACAAGAAGATGTATAACTTATACCAGCTGTACATGTATAATTATATACAGGAGATGCCCAGGTTATAGCAGCATGGTCCATATCACTATATACAGAAGATGTATAACTTATACCAGCTGTACATATATAATTATATACAGGAGATGCCCAGGTTATACCAGCATGCTCCACATCACTATATACAGGAGATGCCCAGGTTATAGCAGCATGCTCCACATCACTATATACAGGAGATACCCAGGTTATAGCAGCATGTCTCTCTTTGTAAGCGCAGGACTTTGGCGCATGTCTCCCTCCGCCCGCACACTGTGTGACATATGATAGCTATGTCAGCCGTTCGCAGTTTACACAGTCGGCGGCTGGGGGCGCTGTGGGGGCCTCTCACCTGCTCTCCGGTGTCACCGCTCGGAGGGTCTTGTAAGATCATTATAGCAGCTGTTTTTGGAGTGGCTCTCCGTTCCGATCGTCTAACATTACAGGGACTTTAGTCACTTCAAAGGCTTCCAGACCAGTGTGCCGCTGGCCGCGCGGAGTTCTCCTTTAATCCCCACTATTTATAGTATTAATTAAGGTAAAATAATATTGAAATGGGCGGCGGGGGGTAAACTGCTGCCCGCTCGCTTCCTTCAAGGTCACTGCAGCTCTGTTCCTGTGAGACATCAAGGTCCACTGTACAAAACAATATGGCCGCCTCTGCTCCCGTTGTCACCTCCCTGTCCCCGACTCCTAACTGCCAGGTTCTAGAAGGATTTAGGCTTTCCCTTTAATTGAAAACGGAGTGACTACTTCATCTTTCCACGTCGTTAGGGGGTACAAGGTGGGCACCGGTTATGTTCTGTCCCTGGCGGCCTAGGAGTCCGAATTCCGGGGCTGATATTTACCCAGAATGCCCTGCAAACCCTCGGTGACTACCTTGCTTTCTCCATATGAGAGAAGCAATGGCGTGACGAGCCGACAAACAACTCCCCGTATCTCAGCTTCTCAGACGCGCGTGGTTGCGAGATGTTGGAATTGGACTTTTGGGGTTAACAGCAGTCACATTTCAATTTTTCCACCGTAATTGGAGTCAACCTTTAATTTTCATCCGAATGGCGCCATCAATATGTAATGCGCGAGCGTTCGATCTTCTGCATAGGGAGAAGCGCTGACAACCAATGCGACACAGTGCTGCAATTACATCCTAAAAGGGGTCACATCTCATCGCAGAGAATCCACCGCCACGTTTCCGCCGAGAGCCCCGCCACGCCGAAAGTGATAATCGCTGCAACAAAACTGCTTACTTAAGATCAACAACTGGGAATGTGACAATTAGGGGCGAGCGCGCCCGGCGCCCAGTAACGAGAGACATAAAGATCAATCTGTTCGGAGACGTCTTCCTCGGAGTTACGTCTGCCGCGCGCCCGGCGTCAGATGTACGTGCGGGGTATTATTTAATGCCTGCAGGGCAGGACCTCACTTTATAATGTCAGAAAGAAGAAATGAGGACCAACGTGTGGTAGAAAGAGGAGCCGCGGAGGAGAGATGTGAAGACAGGAGCGAATGTCTGGCTTTAAAGAGGGAATTACCGCGGTAAACACTAAAGGGGTACTCCGGAACTGTACTGTGCCGGGGCGGCGCGAGGGTCTGTAGTCCTCTCACCAAACATGGCTGTGGCTCTAATGGGTTTTCCTGAATCTGGACGGTGGGTCCCTAAATAATTCCACCATACAGTACTCAACTATTACTACTGCGATACTGCTGAGAAAGCACTGCCATACACTCCCCACACTACACTGCCATACACTCCCCACACTACACTGCCATACACTCCCCACACTACACTGCCATACACTCCCCACACTACACTGCCATACACTCCCCACACTACACTGCCATACACTCCCCACACTACACTGCCATACACTCCCCACACTACACTGCCATACACTACACTGCCATACACTCCCCACACTACACTGCCATACACTCCCCACACTACACTGCCATACACTCCCCACACTACACTGCCATACACTCCCCACACTACACTGCCATACACTCCCACACTACACTGCCATACGCTCCCCACACTACACTGCCATACACTCCCCACACTACACTGCCATACACTCCCCACACTACACTGCCATACACTCCCCACACTACACTGCCATACACGCCCCACACTACACTGCCATACACTCCCCACACTACACTGCCATACACTCCCCACACTACACTGCCATACACTCCCCACACTACACTGCCATACAATGTTAAAAAATGCCTTCAAAATATAATATGTAAATGATACTGCCATACTATGTCTAAATAATGCTGCCGTACAGTGTCTGAATAATACAGCCATATCATGTGTTAAGAATACTGTCAATATTTAGATAATACCAGCATACAGTGTCTTAAAAATAGTCATAGAATGTGCTAATAATACTGTCATACGATGTCTTCATAATACAGCCATATAATGTTTAATTAATACCGTCAATGACTAAATATAACCTTCATACAATATGTAAATAATACTGCTGTACTATGTTTAAATAATACCCCCGTACAGTGTCTTAATAATACAACCATACAATGTGTTTCACATCCAGTCGTACAATGTGTTTATAATACTGCCATACCACGTATTAATGATACCGCTATCCAATTGGTTAATAATACATCATACAATGTTTAATTAATACTGCCATACAATGTGTTTATAATACTGCCATGCAATCTAAATACATAGTGAAGGAGTAAATGGTAACATCTCTGGCGGTCTAGGGCAGGGAATAGTTTAGGCGTTGTAGTAAACGGGGAGAGGGTCATTCTGAACGATGCAGGTTCTGATCTCGCCTCCGCCTCTTCTCAGAAACTTTCTCCGCTCATCAGCAATGTCATCTCCATGTTTCCTCACAGACTAGGAATTATTGTTCCCGGCTTCCGCTCACAGACCGCCATATCCCTGCCCGACTTCCTGCCCGCCTCACACACCTCAGGACAAGAAGCCCAGCTCCCACCACGGGTTATACCGAGGCCGAGAGATAGATATGAGATAGATAGATATGAGATAGATAGATAGATAGATAGATAGATATGAGATAGATAGATAGATAGATAGATAGATAGATAGATAGATATGAGATAGATAGGATATAGATAGATGGATAGGAGATAGATAGATAGATAGATAGATAGATAGATAGGAGATAGATAGATAGATATGAGATAGATATTAGATAGATAGATAGATAGATAGATATGAGATAGATAGATAGATATGAGATAGATAGATAGATAGATAGATAGATAGGAGATAGATAGACATGAGATAGATAGATAGGAGATAGATAGATATTAGATAGATAGATAGATAGATATGAGATAGATATGAGATAGATAGATAGATAGATAGATAGATAGATAGATAGATAGGAGATAGATAGATAGATAGATATGAGATAGATAGATAGATAGATAGATAGATAGATATGAGATAGATAGATATGAGATAGATATGAGATAGATATGAGATAGATAGATATGAGATAGATAGATATGAGATGGATAGATATGAGATAGATAGATATGAGATAGATAGATATGAGATAGATAGATATGAGATAGATAGATAGATATGAGATAGATAGATAGATATGAGATAGATAGATAGAAGATATGAGATAGATAGATAGATAGATAGATAGGAGATAGACTAGATAGATATGATAGGAGATAGATATGAGATAGATAGATATGAGATAGATAGATAGAAGATAGATAGATATGAGATAGATAGATAGAAGATATGAGATAGATAGATAGATAGGAGATAGATATGAGATAGATAGATATGAGATAGATATGAGATAGATAGATATGAGATAGATAGATAGATATGAGATAGATAGATAGATATTAGATAGATAGATATGAGATAGATAGATAGATATGAGATAGATAGATAGATATGAGATAGATAGATATGAGATAGATAGATAGATATGAGATAGATAGATAGATAGAAGATATGAGATAGATAGATAGGAGATAGATAGATAGATATTAGATAGATAGATAGATATGAGATAGATAGATAGATAGATAGATAGATAGATATTAGATAGATAGATAGGAGATAGATAGATAGATATTAGATAGATAGATAGATAGATATGAGATTAGGAGATAGATAGATAGATATGAGATTAGGAGATAGATAGATAGATAGATAGATATGAGATAGATATTAGATAGATAGATATTCATCATGCTATTATTACTGAGCTCTGTGACACCATTATAGCACTCCAGGGTCATTAGAAAGCCATTACGTTGCGGTGGACCTGTGCTCCATTAATGGTCTATAAATGATGGCCGCCAGCCAGAGCCAGTCGATCACATTATCCTTGCTGCCTTGGGCTCCACTTCCCCATGTCGGGGGTCCTCCAAATGTAAGCTCCCCCGCCCCTCACACCAATTACATTATAATCCTATTAGTTGGAGTTCCAGGGCACCACCGCAGCCACTTATCTCACTGACTTCTCCCCATGAAAATCCTAACATGATTGATCGGAACATCTATAACTGCCCGGGATGCCATGGCAACCGACCCTCTAATCCCCTCTGCATGAACAACAAATTCATACTGGTCCCCCAGTAGATGGGGCCTTGAAGGCCATTACTGGAGAATGGTCCATAATGGAAATTCTCAAGTGTCCCCAGCTCTTCTTTACATCCACCAGGCTCCAGCTGAACCTACCCTGGGACTTTTATAATATTTATGTTGTCCTGTGTTTTAGACTGGAATTTGGCCCCTCATGAACCAGGATTAAGGTGTGACTACTACCTCTCACCCCATTTGATGTCGATCACCACCTGTTGGCTCAAAAAATAGATTCTACTCATTCAGCTTGTATTTTTGAACCAAACATGAGTGAACCCATACTTCAAAGTTTGTCCCTACTTTTGAGGTACAAGATCTTGGTTGAAGCAATTCCTATTATCAAGAACCCCCTATGGAAAGTCAATAGTAGACCAGGAGGAGTCCTACCGTGGGGTGCGACTACAACCTCCCACCACCTTTGATGCCTGTGTTCTTCAACATCTGTTAACTTAGAAATAGATTCTACTCATTCAGCTTGAATTTTTGAGACAGCCAAGCATGGAGAAAAGTGAACCGATAATTCTCAGTTTGGCCCCACTTTTGGGATAGAAAGTCTTAGTTGAACTTAGATTGGTACCACTATGGAAGTTCAATGGTAGATTGGGAGGAGTCCAACTGTGGGCTGTGACTGCTACTTCTCACTCCCTTTGATGCCCATATCCACCACCATCTGTTGGCTCGAAACATAGATTCTATTTATTCAGTTTTAATTTTTTAGGCAGCCAAACATAGAGGAAAGTGAACCCATAATTCAAAGTTGGGTCCCACTTTTTGGGATAGCTGGTCTTGGTTGAACCCCTTCCCATGATCAAGTATGGCACAAGCCTTAGATTGGTACCGAAAACCCCTATGAAAGGGTACTGGTGGACTGGGACAATTCCAACCTTGGGGTGTGACTACTTCTCACCACCTTAGATACCCATGTCCATCAGCACCTGTTGGCTTAGAAATAAATTCTACTCATTCAGCTTGAATTTGTGAGCCAGCCAAACATGGAGGAAAGTCAACCCATATTTAAGAGCATGGTCCCACTTTTGGGATAGATGGTCTTGGTTGAACCTTAGATTGGTACGTCTAACCACTGTAGAAGGTCAATGGTAGACTGGAAGGAGTCCGACCACGAGTCCTTTATAGAAGAACGCAGAGGAGTTTCCAGTCTAGCCAGCAATATTGGTGGCTCGTATTGTCCAACCTGGCTAAGAATTGGACTCTTTGGGATAAATGGTCTTGCTTGAACCTTAGATTGGTACATCCAACCACTATAGAAGGTCAATGGTAGACTGGGAGGAGTCCGACATTGAGTCCTTTTTAGAAGAACCCAGATTAGCTTTCAGTCTAGCCAGCGATATTGGTGGCTCTGCCGGTGACCATATATTGTCCAACTTGGCCAAGAATTGGACTCTTTGGGATAGATGGTCTTGGTTGAACCTTAGATTGGTACATCCAACCACTATAGAAGGTCAATGGCAGGCTGGGAGGAGTCCGACGTTGAGTCCTTTATAGAAGAACCCAGAGGAACTTCCAGTCTAGCCAGCGATATTGGTGGCTCTGCCAGTGGCCACATATGGTCCAACTTAGCTAAGAATTGGACCAAGTCAGGAAGAGATGTTTGGAACTATTGGAGGACTGAGGGCAGGTCCATCTTTGGAGGTATAGGTCCATGATCTCATCCTTGACTAGAGTTGGGACGGCAAGGTTTAGGCCATGTCTTACTAGGAGTGCTTCCTGGCACTTGTAGTTCTTCCACATCTGAATCCCAGGAGACCAGGGGTTAGGATTCTGGGGAGGTTCAGAGATGTGACTGTGGAAGAAGCATGGGATGGTTCACGAGAGGTAAATTTGCTTCCAAACACATAATAGGATGTAGCGGCAACGGCGGTGAGTAAATAACCGCTCATGAAGTGAGCGTGGGAGCAGAGGAGGGAGCTGATGTCCCTCAGTAATGTCCCCATTTAGGTGCAGAGATAATGGCGGTAGACGAGACGAGCATTATACCACCTCTCCTGGAGAAGACAACCCCTGAAATCGGGAGCTTTCCACAAACCGGATCCAGAATTGTAGAAATTTCATTTTGGCAAGACATACAAAGTTCCTCCAGATCAGCATGAAGCGGAAGGACACAGCTTACCACATTCCCTGTGTCAGTCTTCACTGCAGTTCTAGCATTCTATTCACAAACCATTATATAAAACTGTTCTATATTTCCTTCGTTTAGTACATTCTATATGAACAAAGAACAGAATGACGGGAGTTGGGGGCAGTTTTTACTGACATTTTAGCATCGTATTCAGGAACCATCAACATCAGGCTCTATGTTGATCCATCTCATGCCTCAGGATGACTACATGGAAGCCATAACCTTGCCAAAATTTGCCACTTTCATCCCCTCTTTTGATGCATTCATTATAAGTCTCCCTTATCTCATTTTAGCATTGTATTCATGAACCAGGCAGATCAGGATGTGCGTTGATTTGCCTTCTTCTCTTCTCAGCACCTGCCATCTTCACCCCCTCCCTCATTTGTAATAAATCTTACTTTTCTCTACGTCAGTCTTCAATGACAATTTAGCATTGTATTCCGTAACAAGATTCAGGATCTACCTTATATCATAACAGGGAGGCCAAAACCTTCCCCCCCTTGTGATTCACTAATTTTAATCCCCCCCCCCCTTTTCTGTGTGTCAGTCTCAACTGACGTTTTAGCATTGTATTCAGGAACCAGGAAGACCAGGATGAACATGCTTGTCTATCATATGTATTATATATAGAAGCTACGTGCGGAGGTCGGCACGTTCGCCTCCTCCGCTCATACCCCGCCATCTTGGCCCGCGAGGCTTCCATGACGATGCATCTTCCTCTTAATGTACCAGATGGAGGCACTTAGCATCGCCGTAAATCACCGCTCCATCCTCCGCCTACACAAACTGCTGTCCTAACCCTTGACCCCGCAAAGAGGCTTCTGGGTAATGAGGCTAGTCCCGCTCCACGGCCCTCATCTGCAGTTATGGAGATCGTCACAACGTGACCGGAATAGCGCTGGATACGGCGCTGGCTCAGCTACATCGCGACACTTCCCGGTTACTGATCTGTAACCTTCAGCCTGTGATTGGCTCTTAATTCAGTGAGCGCTGCCGTCTGGCCTGCTTTATCCAGCGGGATTAACGGTAATATCTGCGCGTCCGACGTGGTACAGTTCCCGGAGTCAACGGAACGAGATCAGGCCCAGAGGGAGCGCTTGTTCGGGAATTTTAAATAAAGTTATGATAAAAAAAAAAGAAGGGAGGAGCCTGGTGAGTAGAAAAGACCACACCCCCATGAGGGTGACACCCTCTGGACCTTTCTTCTAAGACCTGGTGGTCCTTTTAGGAGAGACGGTTTGCATCTACCGCAAAGCATCATGGGACTGAAAATTGTGGGCGAGCTTTGGACAAACCCCACCCCTGTCATCCCACTTACTCAAACCTTTACCCTCCGGCATGCCTCACCCCTTTTGTTGCCCATAGCAACCAATCACAGCGCAGCTTGTATTTCATAGACTGCCCTTAAAACATGAAAGCTGCTCTGTGATTGGTTGCTGGGGAGTTTTCTTTTAGGCAGTCATCAATTTCATCATATACTTAGTTTTTTTAAATAACTTTATTAGTAACATTTTCTTTTTACAAACAGACAAGCAGTGCGCTCCCTCGTCCCTGGCCGGCGGCGTGTCCGCCCCCGGAGATCCGAGACGTTGCGCCAGAGATGACTCACGCACAGAGAATATATCCGCAACGTAACCTATCATTTATGGCTTCACACCTCTCAGATTAGTTTACTTGTGGAAGGAAGTGAGGGAACCATAGTACGGTATTAGTGGGCGCTCTCCCAGACATACCCACACCGTCATAAAGGGACAGTCACACCAGGAAAATATTCCTAGAGACACGTACAGTATGTCTTCACTGAGACAGCTGTACCTACCTCAGGTGAGCACTATTACAGAGGTGTGTAGCGGGGGAGGGGAGCCGCTCCTGTAATATGGTATTATAGATGATCTGTGTGGAGTAAATCCTGAATATCTTTCTATGAAGTGCAGCACCCCTATCCCTGTTCCGGTGCTCCCCCTCCCTGCTCCAGCATCCCCCCTCTCTGTTCTGGTGCCCTCCTTCCCTGCTCCAGCACCCCCCTCTTCAGCACCCCCCGCTCCAGCATCTTCCCTCCCTGCTCCAGTATCCCCCTCCCTTCTCCAGAATCCCCCTCCCTTCTCCAGAATCCCCCTCCCTTCTCCAGCATCCCCCCTCCCTGCTCCAGCATCCCCCCTCCCTGCTCCAGCATCCCCCCTCCCTGCTCCAGCATCCCCCTCCCTGCTCTAGCATCCCCCCTCCCTGCTCCAGCATCCCCCCTTTCATGCTCCAGCATCCCCCCTTTCCTGCTCCAGCATCTGCCCTCCCTGCTCCAGCATCCCCCTTCCCTGCTCCTGTTCCCCCTGCTTCAACACCACACTCCATGCTACAGCGCCCCCTCCCTGCTCTGGTGCGCCCCCTCCCTGTTATGGTGCCCCCCCTCCCTGCTCTGGTGCCCCCCCTTCCTGCTCTGGTGCCCCCCCTTTCCCTGCTCTGGTGCCCCCCCTCCCTGCTCTGGTGCCCCCCCTCCCTGCTCCAGCACCCCCTCCTCCCTGCTCCGGTGCCCCCCCTCCCTGCTCCAGCACCCCCTCCTCCCTGCTCCGGTGTCCCTCTCCCTGCTCCAGCATCCCCCCTTTCCTGCTCCAGCACCCCCCTCCCTGCTCTGGTGCCCCCCCTCCCTGCTCTGGTGCCCCCCCTCCCTGCTCCAGCACCCCCTCCTCCCTGCTCCGGTGTCCCTCTCCCTGCTCCAGCACCCCCTCCTCCCTGCTCCGGTGTCCCTCTCCCTGCTCCAGCACCCCCTCCTCCCTGCTCCGGTGTCCCTCTCCCTGCGCCAGCATCCCCCCTTTCCTGCTCCAGCACCCCCTTCCCTGCTCCTGTTCCCCCTCCCTGCTTCAACACCACACTCCATGCTACAGCGCCCCCCTCCCTGCTCTGGTGCCCCCCCTCCCTGCTCCAGCACCCCCTCCTCCCTGCTCCAGCACCCCCCCCTCCCTGCTCCAGCACCCCCTCCTCCCTGCTCCAGCACCCCCTCCTCCCTGCTCCAGCACCCCCTCCTCCCTGCTCCGGTGTCCCTCTCCCTGCTCCAGCATCCCCCCTTTCCTGCTCCAGCACCCCCTTCCCTGCTCCTGTTCCCCCTCCCTGCTTCAACACCACACTCCATGCTACAGCGCCCCCCTCCCTGCTCTGGTGCCCCCCCTCCCTGCTCCAGCACCCCCTCCTCCCTGCTCCAGCACCCCCTCCTCCCTGCTCCAGCACCCCCTCCTCCCTGCTCCGGTGTCCCTCTCCCTGCTCCAGCATCCCCCCTTTCCTGCTCCAGCACCCCCTTCCCTGCTCCTGTTCCCCCTCCCTGCTTCAACACCACACTCCATGCTACAGCGCCCCCCTCCCTGCTCTGGTGCCCCCCCTCCCTGCTCCAGCACCCCCTCCTCCCTGCTCCAGCACCCCCTCCTCCCTGCTCCAGCACCCCCTCCTCCCTGCTCCGGTGTCCCTCTCCCTGCTCCAGCACCCCCCTCCCCGCTCCAGCGCCCGTCTGGCTGTGAATAATTCTGGATTGATTGGTTTGTTCAGAAATAATTTCTAATTTGTCAGAGTCTCCAATCAATATGTCCGGGGAGGAAGGTACAGCGCCGGCCACATCACAGGGGAGCAGTGGAGAACCAGACCGTGCGCTGATCAATCCATGACCCTACAGGTGAGCGCCAGACTGTATCACACAGGATAGGATTAGATACACAGCTCAGCAGACAGTACCACACAGGATAGGATTAGATACACAGCTCAGCAGACTGTATCACACTTCATAGGCTTAGATACACAGCTCAGCAGACAGTACCACACAGGATAGGATTAGATACACAGCTCAGCAGACAGTACCACACAGGAGAGGATTAGATACACAGCTCAGCAGTCAGTATCACACAGGATAGAATTAGATACACAGCTCAGCAGACAGTATCACACAGGATAGGATTAGATACACAGCTCAGCAGACAGGATCACACAGGATAGGATTAGATACACAGCTCAGCAGACAGGATCACACAGGATAGGATTAGATACACAGCTCAGCAGACAGTATCACACAGGATAGGATTAGATACACAGCTCAGCAGACAGTATCACACAGGATAGGATTAGATACACAGCTCAGCGGACAGTATCACACGGGATAGGATTAGATACACAGCTCAGCAGACAGTATCACACAGGATAGGATTAGATACACAGCTCAGCAGTCAGTATCACACAGGATAGGATTAGATACACAGCTCAGCAGGCAGTATCACACAGGATAGGATTAGATACACAGCTCAGCAGTCAGTATCACACAGGATAGGATTAGATACACAGCTCAGCAGTCAGTATCACACAGGACAGGATTAGATACACAGCTCAGCAGGCAGTATTACACAGGATAGGATTAGATACACAGCTCAGCAGACAGTATCACACAGGATAGGATTAGATACACAGCTCAGCAGACTGTATCACACAGGATAGGATTAGATACACAGCTCAGACAGTATCACACAGGATAGGATTAGATACACAGCTCAGCAGACAGTATCACACAGGATATGATTAGATACACAGCTCAGCAGTCAGTATCACACAGGATAGGATTAGATACACAGCTCAGCAGACAGTATCACACAGGACAGGATTAGATACACAGCTCAGCAGGCAGTATCACACAGGATAGGATTAGATACACAGCTCAGCAGACAGTATCACACAGGATAGGATTAGATACACAGCTCAGCAGACAGTATCACACAGGGTAGGATTAGATACACAGCTCAGCAGTCAGTATCACACAGGATAGGATTAGATACACAGCTCAGCAGACTGTATCACACAGGATAGGATTAGATACACAGCTCAGACAGTATCACACAGGATAGGATTAGATACACAGCTCAGCAGACAGTATCACACATGATAGGATTAGATACACAGCTCAGCAGACAGTATCACACTGTAGGATTAGATACACAGCTCAGCAGACAGTATCACACAGGATAGGATTAGATACACAGCTCAGCAGACATTATCACACATGATAGGATTAGATACACAGCTCAGCAGACAGTATCACACAGGATAGGATTAGATACACAGCTCAGCAGACAGTATCACACAGGATAGGATTAGATACACAGCTCAGCAGACAGTATCACACAGAATAGGATTAGATACACAGCTCAGCAGACTGTATCACACATGATAGGATTAGATACACAGCTCAGCAGACAGTATCACACAGGATAGGATTAGATACACAGCTCAGCAGTCAGTATCACACAGGATAGGATTAGATACACAGCTCAGCAGACAGTATCACACAGGATAGGATTAGATACACAGCTCAGCAGACAGTATCACACAGGATAGGATTAGATACACAGCTCAGCAGACAGTATCACACAGGATAGTATTAGATACACTGCTCAGCAGGCAGTATCACACAGGATAGGATTAGATACACAGCTCAGCAGACTGTATCACACAGGACAGGATTAGATACACAGCTCAGCAGACAGTATCACACAGAATAGGATTAGATACACAGCTCAGCAGACTGTATCACACATGATAGGATTAGATACACAGCTCAGCAGACAGTATCACACAGGATAGGATTAGATACACAGCTCAGCAGTCAGTATCACACAGGATAGTATTAGACACACAGCTCAGCAGACAGTATCACACAGGATAGGATTAGATACACAGCTCAGCAGACAGTATCACACAGGATAGGATTAGATACACAGCTCAGCAGTCAGTATCACACAGGATAGGATTAGATACACAGCTCAGCAGACAGTATCACACAGGATAGGATTAGATACACAGCTCAGCAGTCAGTATCACACAGGATAGGATTAGATACACAGATCAGCAGACAGTGTCACACAGGATAGGATTAGATACACAGCTCAGCAGACAGTATCACACAGGATAGGATTAGATACACAGCTCAGCAGACAGTATCACACAGGATAGGATTAGATACACCGCTCAGCAGGCAGTATCACACAGGATAGGATTAGATACACAGCTCAGCAGTCAGTATCACACAGGATAGGATTAGATACACAGCTCAGCAGACAGTATCACACAGGATAGGATTAGATACACAGCTCAGCAGTCAGTATCACACAGGATAGGATTAGATACACAGATCAGCAGACAGTGTCACACAGGATAGGATTAGATACACAGCTCAGCAGACAGTATCACACAGGATAGGATTAGATACACAGCTCAGCAGACAGTATCACACAGGATAGGATTAGATACACAGCTCAGCAGACTGTATCACACAGGATAGGATTAGATACACAGCTCAGCAGTCAGTATCACACAGGATAGGATTAGATACACAGCTCAGCAGACAGTATCACACAGGGTAGGTTTAGATACAGGAGATGCAGCTGACTGCAGGTCCCCCCCCCTTCCCTGTATTGTGCTCGGGGTAGCGTGCGTGACAAGGATGCTCATCAGGCGGTGGTGATGATGGTGGTGGGGGGGTTCTCCCATGGGATGCGGTGCCCTCTGGGCAGGAGCTGTCACCATCCTGAGAGGCGCAGCAGATGCTGATTTATAATGTGAATATAGGCAGATAGTCCAACCCGGAAAGCGGGTGGTGGTTGTCAGGT
The DNA here is from genome assembly GCF_014858855.1 of Bufo gargarizans. NCBI lineage: Eukaryota > Metazoa > Chordata > Amphibia > Anura > Bufonidae > Bufo > Bufo gargarizans. The sequence goes on along the minus strand of NW_025334175.1, from coordinate 35,268 downwards.
CTCCGGGGGGCGCTCTCTGTAAGGCCGAATACACTAAATATTGACAGAAGTGCAACTCCCAACATCTACTCCTCGGTTAGGTGCACTGCTCCCCAAAACTTTCCTTTCATCTCTCACCGACTGGAGTTATTTCCTGTCTTCTACTCCAGTCACCTCCAAAGCTGCATTCACAATTCTATATACTACACTGTTGTGGCCTAGCTCAGAATGTGTAACTCCAGAAATGCACATGGCTCTGGTTCTGGAAATGTAACGGTATGGTGATGAAAGCTTTGGATGTGACTGGAGCATAAGAAATCATGTAGAGCACAAGACACGGTGCTTACATTATAGAAGGGTGGTGGGTGCATGCTCATGTAGTGTGAGTGGAGATGCCCTTTAAGAAGCAGGGTTATCCTCTGGGTGATATCCCTTTAAAAGTGAAGCCTTCATCTTGTCCCTGCGCTCGGCGAGGCCACAGGAGGTCGGAGAACGGCTCGCTGGCGGCTCTCACATCATTACAGCGAGCACTTAGCGAGCATGAGGTAAGAATTGGCAAATCCTCTCCCTGCAACTAACTAATGGTTTTGTCAGAAAGACAATGTAATCAAGGACTTGGCCGTCCTGCTGGGACCTCGGCGAAGGAGCGGGGACGAATCACAATGTCTCAGGAAATGTCCAAGATGGCCGTCAGCAGCTTAAAGGAACGGTAAACCTCAACTGGCCGCGGGGCCCCACTTCACCACGACTACCTTCAGCGCCAAGTGCAGAACATGAATCGTGTATTAATAGGTTTCCATGATGCACAGGGGTCAGGCACAATACACAGATAATGCACACAGTGATGTCACACTACACGGGTAATGCACACAGTGATGTCACACTACACAGATAATGCGCACAGTGATGTCACACTACACAGATAATGCACACAGTGATGTCACACTACACAGATAATGCGCACAGTGATGTCACACTACACAGATAATGCACACAGTGATGTCACACTACACAGATAATGCGCACAGTGATGTCACACTACACAGATAATGCACACAGTGATGTCACACTACACAGATAATGCACACAGTGATGTCACACTACACAGATAATGCACACAGTGATGTCACACTACACAGATAATGCACACAGTGATGTCACACTACACAGATAATGCACACAGTGATGTCACACTACACAGATAATGCACACAGTGATGTCACACTACACGGGTAATGTACACAGTGATGTCACAATACACAGATAATGCACACAGTGATGTCACACTACACGGGTAATGTACACAGTGATGTCACAATACACAGATAATGCACACAGTGATGTCACAGCACAGGGGCGATACAAACCAGGATAATCACAGCATATTAATAACACAAAAAACGTCAAAGTGTACACACTGACATGACATCATAACCCTATAAAGTGATGTCACATGACGGTATAATGCACACAGTGATGTCAGAGCAAAGGGATAATGGATTAAACTGTAGGGAATGGAGGATGCAGAGGTATCCGTCGGGGGTCAAAAATTGAGGCCATCCTTAGGTGACCACCGGGCTGCTAAATATTCACAACCAGGTCTGAACTGCGTAATTATCGGAGCCTGGGAGACAGAAGTAATGCCCGAACAAGGAGCGGTAATTAACAGCCATTTTGGATTTTTGTTTTTCAAAAACTCAAAAAATCCCATCAACTTGCCATTGATGCTACGCCCCCCCATTTGGAGCGTGACCTCTGTCTTTGAAATCTGCTTCCCCTCCAGCCCATTGTTGATTTTCTCATTGTAAGTCGTGTGAGGTACCCACAATGTGCCTCCGAGCCTCGCAGCCGTATCCTGCCTTTGTTCTGTAAATTGTAAACAGCCGAGAGGAAGACGAGGACGTACAGAAGAACAGTTCATGTCGTCTGCGGCCACTCTGCCATCTGTAGAGCACAAACTCTAGGTTCTGAAGCACAAAACGCAATAAAGTAATAAACTGAGACCCCCGATCGCACCACATACTATGATATGTGATAAAACTGTGGGGCAAAATTTTAATTTTCGAGACTCAAATTACAATTTTTGTGGTAAAGATGGTGAAATTTTGTGTCCTTTTGATCATTTTGTGGCAAAGGATTTCTTTTTGCAAATTCTTTTGGAGAATTTTGTTCACAGTGCATGAGTGAATTGGTTTTTGAGGGTCAATGACCCATCTGATGTTCACGAAGTTAAGGCCACCAGTCAATCCAAGCCCACGCCCACAGAAAGTTCACTTTCGTCATCCATGAGAGGCCTGGAAGATGAGGGACCGTAGGTCAAAAAGGAACGATTTTGGAACCAAATTTTGCCACCTGAGCTGAAAGGTCTGGTGCTTTGTAGCGCAGATTGCAATTTGGGTGTCCTACTTTACCACACAATTATACTTTTGTAGATAATTTTTGAGAATGTTGTGTTTGGAAAAGGAATGTTTGGCCACAAATAATCCTGTTCACAAAAAGCATCCTGTAACAGAAAATTTATCAGTCAGAAATGGTTTTTGAAGGTCAATAACCCCCTATGATGTTCACCAAGTTAAGGCCACCAGTCAACTCATGCCTAAAAAAAGTTCACTCTCAACATCTACGAGAGATGCAGGTCTGGTTTGAGGCCATAACCTAAAAAAGGCACAATTATGGAGCCAAAATTTTGTGGGACAGGTTACAGTTGTGCATCCTAGTCCATCACTTTTTGTAGATCATTTTTGTAATGTCAGTCATTTCTAGTAAATATGAGCCCCCCCCCTCGCCTTTCCAGTTCCTCATCCTAAGCGTGTGTGGAGGCAAGGATATGAATTTTCCGAGCCTTCACCACCGAGCGCAGGGAAGATGAGCAGCCTCGCAGAACAACGCACACAAATTGTCTGTTATTTGAGTGGCTGTCAAAACAAGATTGTCACAGGGAGGAGAGCTGACATATCATTTAGCTGAGACATCCTCACGAGTGTGTTTCCCTGCGGGGTCTATGTCATGTCTTATGATAAAGGGTGTGATGGGCACTGCCGGAGCCCGCGGGGAGTCTCTGTGAATACAAATCTGGATTATGCATTCATGGATGTACCCGGTCATAACTGGCGGAGGAGGTTTTTATTTCTGGGTAGTACACTCAAGCTTTCTCTACCCAAAAAGGCGCCAATAAATCCAGAGTGGATCCCACCTTCTTAGCACTGTCAGTAGAAGTCAATGAATGACCCCTCTAATGTACGTCAGTGAACCCACACCCCAAAAAAGTTCTTGAAATTTTCAACATCATAAAAGTTTTTGTTCTGGGTGATGTAAGCCAACAGCTCCAAATGGGACCACCATTATAGCACCAAATTTTGCCACCCAGGAAGGAAGGGTCTAGTCATTGTTTTCTCTATGGTCTTTGGGAAAATTCTCCAGTATCTTGATAAAAATTCAGTTCCTCTCAAAAAGGTAGCCCTTCCCAGGTTTTCATTCCTAAACAGCAACAGGGATGAGACCAACCATGGCTGAGCCCAATTCCAGGGTCTTCTCAGCTTCTCCTATGGCATCTTCCACTTTGTCTCATTTAGTGTTTGATAGATGTATTGACTCTACAAGTCAACCCTTACCAGACCAGTAGAAGAGACAACATAAACTGGTGGCCTGGGAATAATACTAATGTGGAATGAATAATTTTCCTGAGAAATATACAAACAGGACCTAAAAGTGTCAATGATTCTTTCTCCAAATAAGAAGAACCAAGGAGGAGATGATGTTATGGAGAGAGCTCAAGGAACTCTCCAGGCATCTTTCCAGACATCTATATTGTCTTAGTCCACCTATTCCGAACCAGTTACTTTCGATATTCTCAGGTGTCTTGTCTTCATTTTGGATTTTCCTGGTCAACGTTCGTTTTTTCTCCACAAGACATATGACCACAGAGATGACTGGTATGCCATCTGTTCTCCATATTGTCTTGGTGAAGGGAAATGTGCAACTTCCCCTACCATGACTGATCAGACTTATGAGAGATTTGTCCACCATGTTTACCTGTGTAGACTCTAATCTTGTCAAGTCTCATTCTTCAGTTTCTGGTTTTCACACTTATAGTCAACCAAGTGGGTGAGTAATTACTACAGAATTTTGAGGATACTTAGTGGATGTTCTCAGCTTCTAGATGCAATGCTTCAGTCAGTCCACCTTTTTACACTATAGTCTGACATCCCCCAATCATTCTAGGGTCTGCTCTAATGACTACATGCTGTAGAATGCAATCTCTGTATACAGTAACGATTATATTTTTGTACAGGGTCCTTTAAGAACATTTATACAATGACCACAAAGCTACCACTTTCTTAGAAACAAGGCACTTCCTGTGAGAACCCTCTGACGGTGAAGAACGAAGAGCTTTAGGGTCTTTTCAGGCTCAATTCAAAAATATATTGGCTCTAAAAGTAAAAACTACAACAACTATAAGGCATGGAATACTGGGAGTTGCAGCTGTATGGCATATATACTGGTCCCTTTAACATATGAGCTTACGGTGACATTGGCGTATTACTAGATCGAGCGTGGTGGCAAAATGACCAGTAACAGATGGTGTAACTGTATCATTTCCACAACAGTATGGCGCGGGACCCGGGGCTACGACAGGGTGACATGCCCAACTGTTCCGTAATCACCAAATGACAAGACAAACGACAGCAGGAGAGTACGCCAGCCCCGAGCCGCCAGGAGGGGGCACATACTTTCTACCAGGGACCGCAAAGTTTATTTAAGAGAAGCATCCTGCAACTGTCCTGGCACCGAGCCTAGATGTCCCTGACATGACACAGTTTACATGGGTTCTTATGTTCCATGGCTGATTAGAGATCTAATCTATCTGCCGACACATTCTATGTTTCTAAGATAGATATGAGATAGATAGGAGATAGATAAATAGACAGATATTAGATAGACAGCTAGATAGATAGATAGGAGATAGATAAATAGATATAATCAAAGAATGAACCAGCATCTCCAGATGGATAGGAGGTGCAAGCTACCATGGCAATTGTATATGTAGAACTAGAAGTAGCAGAAGTGCTGCTACTTCTAGTTCTACAAAGATAGATAGATATGAGATCGAGCACTGGGTTTCTCGGTGGCGCCCCCCCTGGGAGTGCAGAGGTTCAGTGTATCCCCTCTCGCCCCCATGCTGACCCCGTGTCTCTGTTGGTTTCTCAGTGAGGACACGCTCATTTCTTAACAATGTTTCTCACGGATGAAAAAAATGCTTTGGAAAAACCCCAAAGCCGTAACATGTGAGAGCCGGAGCGCCGCCCGCTAATAAACCTGTGACATCTGCTCCCAAACTGTTCTGTCTGGAGTGGCCCCCACACCCGGGTCCCCGGCAGCTGCCCAGCCACACAGCCCATCTGGATTCAGTTTCCTCAGGCTGTGGCTCGCTGCCTACCAATGTGGTGACCATCAGAGCTCCCACGGGGAGGTCACCCAGCTTTCCCAGACCCCTGGATGGCAGATCGCCTTCATACTGCACTATAATACAATGGGGCGTGAGAGAACCATAGCTGACATCCCATTGGTCATCCCCCACCTCCGGTGACTCCAGGATGTCTTCTCCTCCAGTCTGTCTAAAGCTGGAGTCTTCTCATGATCATACAGTACAGACCAAAAGTTTGGACACACCTTCTCATTCAAAGAGTTTTCTTTATTTTCATGACTATGAAAATTGTAGATTCACACTGAAGGCATCAAAACTATGAATTAACACATGTGGAATTATATACATAACAAACAAGTGTGAAACAACTGAAAATATGTCATATTCTAGGTTCTTCAAAGTAGCCACCTTTTGCTTTGATTACTGCTTTGCACACTCTTGGCATTCTCTTGATGAGCTTCAAGAGGCAGTCACCTGAAATGGTCTTCACTTCACAGGTGTGCCCTGTCAGGTTTAATAAGTGGGATTTCTTGCCTTATAAATGGGGTTGGGACCATCAGTTGCGTTGTGGAGAAGTCAGGTGGATACACAGCTGATAGTCCTACTGAATAGACTGTTAGAATTTGTATTATGGCAAGAAAAAAGCAGCTAAGTAAAGAAAAACGAGTGGCCATCATTACTTTAAGAAATGAAGGTCCGTCAGTCCGAAAAATTGGGAAAACTTTGAAAGTGTCCCCAAGTGCAGTCACAAAAACCATCAAGCGCTACAAAGAAACTGTCTCACATGCGGACCACCCCAGGAAAGGAAGACCAAGAGTCACCTCTGCTGCGGAGGATAAGTTCATCCGAGTCACCAGCCTCAGAAATCGCAGGTTAACAGCAGCTCAGATTAGAGACCAGGTCAATGCCACCCAGAGTTCTAGCAGCAGACACATCTCTAGAACAACTGTTAAGAGGAGACTGTGTGAATCAGGCCTTCATGGTACAATATCTGCTAGGAAACCACTGCTAAGGACAGGCAACAAGCAGAAGAGACTTGTTTGGGCTAAAGAACACAAGGAATGGACATTAGACCAGTGGAAATCTGTGCTTTGGTCTGAGGAGTCCAAATTTGAGATCTTTGGTTCCAACCACTGTGTCTTTGTGTGACGCAGAAAAGGTGAACGGATGGACTCTACATGCCTGGTTCCCACCGTGAAGCATGGAGGAGGAGATGTGATGGTGTGGGGGTGCTTTGCTGGTGACACTGTTGGGGATTTATTCAAAATTGAAGGCATACTGAACCAGCATGGCTACCACAGCATCTTGCAGCGGCATGCTATTCCATCCGGTTTGCGTTTACTTGGACCATCATTTATTTTTCAACAGGACAATGACCCCAAACACACCTCCAGGCTGTGTAAGGGCTATTTGACTATGAAGGGGAGTGATGGGGTGCTGCGCCAGATGACCTGGCCTCCACAGTCACCGGACCTGAACCCAATCGAGATGGTTTGGGGTGAGCTGGACCGCAGAGTGAAGGAAAAAGGGCCAACAAGTGCTAAGCATCTCTGGGAACTCCTTCAAGACTGTCGTAAGACCATTTCAGGTGACTACCTCTTGAAGCTCTTCAAGAGAATGCCAAGAGTGTGCAAAGCAGTAATCAAAGCAAAAGGTGGCTACTTTGAAGAACCTAGAATATGACATATTCTCAGTTGTTTCACACTTTTTTGTTATGTATATAATTCCACATGTGTTAATTCATAGTTTTGATGCCTTCAGTGTGAATCTACAATTTTCATAGTCATGAAAATAAAGAAAACTCTTTGAATGAGAAGGTGTGTCCAAACTTTTGGTCTGTACTGTAGATGGAGATGTTCTCCTCCAAACACACCCAATGCTCAAGAAATGTAAAGTGCGGAAAATATAAGAGCCCTGTCTAATGTCATAGTGAGATGGACCTAGGTAGATAGATAGACAGATAGATATGAGATAGATAGATAATAGACAGATGATAGATTACACATTTGTAAGACATGCTCCTCCTCGCCTCTCTACACATGGCAGGTGTCATATAACTGTAAGCTCTTCAGACAAGACAGGGCGGTATTGATTCTGGTCGCCATGTTGTCTGATGGTGGAGAAGATATACAGCACTTCATATCTGATGAGTGTGTCACATGAGGCTGTCTCGTCTCCATGTGTGCAGTCTATGTCTAACCTTTCCCTCATCTCCCTCGGGTGTCAGACTAGTCGCGTCTCCGCTCCGAGGGCACCAGGGAATCAGGAAGCAGCCCTCCTACATCTCCGGACCCTTGTGCCACCCCATCCATCTATAGCCCCAAAATCCTGGTTGCTAGGCAGATTTGTAAGACTTGTGATGTAGGCAGACATTTTGTGGGCTAACATCCCCCCCCCCCAAAAAAAAGTAAGTAGTGACATCACCACATGTACCAGTCCAAAGTGACAAAATATCCTGTGGACAAAATGTTTCCCTTGTTCCATCTGGTCCAATGGCCGTATTAGTAATTTCACATTCTGGAGCTCAGTACGGGAAAACGCCGACGGTACAATGATTGAGTGGAGATGGCGGTTTCCTATTTCCTGTCATTATGCAGTTAGAAGTATGTGCCCCCTTTCCCAGGTAAATTGTACGATTGTTTACTTTTCCCCATGTAACGGGGAATAGATTAACAGACAATTATACAGTGCTGGGGCAGGCGAGGGGGAAAAACAACCAGCATTACCAACCGAAGAAGTCTCATATACAGCAATGTGCTGAAGAACAATACACATAACCAGTTCCTGCCCCCTCCACTCCTGCAGATGTGTCACCACGGAATATCCAGTATGGAGCGTAGAATAACTGTGCCATAATGATTCATCTGAGCATATAATACTGTATACTCTCATCCCCTCCTACAGGACTAAGTCAATGTAAAGGAACCAGAGGGTAAATAAAGACCCGCCTGGAAAAAATGACCCGTTAAAAAAAAAAACATCTCAGTGACATCACCTAATGTTCCAAAAGCAAGATTCTAAGACACAGTAATAGACAACAAGGCTGATAACATTCCTAAATTACAGCACTGCCCAATAGACACACATTAAATTACATGTACAAGAATATAACTACTATAATACTGCTCCTAGGTACAAGAATATAACTACTATAATACTGCCTTCTATGTACAAGAATATAACTACTATAATACTCCTCCTGTGTACAGGAATATAACTACTATAATACTGCTCCTAGGTACAAGAATATATCTACTATAATACTGCTCCTATGTACAAGAATATAACTACTATAATACTGCCTCCTATGTACAAGAATATAACTACTATAATACTGCTCCTATGTACAAGAATATAACTGCTATAATACTGCTCCTATGTACAAGAATATAACTGCTATAATACTGCTCCTATGTACAAGAATATAACTACTATAATACTGCCTCCTATGTACAAGAATATAACTACTATAATACTGCTCCTATGTACAAGACTATAACTACTATAATACTGCTCCTATGTACAAGACTATAACTACTATAATACTGCTCCTATGTACAAGAATATAACTACTATAATACTGCTCCTATGTACAAGAATATAACTACTATAATACTGCCTCCTATGTACAAGAATATACTACTATAATACTGCTCCTATGTACAAGAATATAACTACTATAATACTGCTCCTATGTACAAGAATATAACTACTATAATACTGCTCCTATGTACAAGAATATAACTGCTATAATACTGCTCCTATGTACAAGAATATAACTACTATAATACTGCCTCCTATGTACAAGAATATAACTACTATAATACTGCTCCTATGTACAAGAATATAACTACTATAATACTGCTCCTATGTACAAGAATATAACTACTATAATACTGCTCCTATGTACAAGAATATAACTGCTATAATACTGCTCCTATGTACTAGAATATACCTACTATAATGCTGCCTCCTACTTACAGGAATATAACTACTATAATACTGCTCCTATGTACAGGAATATAACTACTATATTACTGCTCCTATGTACAGGAATATAACTACTATAATACTGCTCCTATGTACAGGAATATAACTACTATAATACTGCTCCTAGGTACAAGAATATATCTACTATAATACTGCTCCTAGGTACAAGAATATAACTACTATAATGCTGCTCCTATGTACAGGAATATAACTACTATAATACTGCTCCTATGTACAGGGATATAACTGCTATAATACTGCTCCTATGTACAAGAATATAACTACTATAATACTGCCTCCTCTGTACAAGAATATAACTACTATAATACTGCCTCCTATGTACAAGAATATAACTACTATAATACTGCCTCCTATGTACAAGAATATAACTACTATAATACTGCTCCTATGTACAAGAATATAACTACTATAATACTGCTACTATATACAAGAATAGAACTACTATAATACTGCTTCCTATGTACAAGAATATAACTACTATAATACTGCTCCTATGTACAAGAATATAACTACTATAATACTGCTCCTATGTACAAGAATATAACTACTATAATACTGCTTCCTATGTACAAGAATATAACTACTATAATACTGCCTCCTATGTACAAGAATATAACTACTATAATACTGCTCCTATGTACAAGAATATAACTACTATAATACTGCCTCCTATGTACAGGAATATAACTACTATAATACTGCTCCTATGTACAAGAATATAACTACTATAATACTGCCTCCTATGTACAAGGATATAACTACTATAATACTGCTCCTATGTACAAGAATATAACTACTATAATACTGCTCCTAGGTACAAGAATATAACTACTATAATACTGCCTTCTATGTACAAGAATATAACTACTATAATACTGCCTCCTATGTACAGGAATATAACTACTATAATACTGCTCCTATGTACAGGAATATAACTGCTATAATACTGCCTCCTATGTACAGGAATAAAACTACTATAATACTGCTCCTATGTACAGGAATATAACTACTATAATACTGCTCCTAGGTACAAGAATATATCTACTATAATACTGCTCCTATGTACAAGAATATAACTACTATAATACTGCCTCCTATGTACAGGAATATAACTACTATAATACTGCTCCTATGTACAGGAATATAACTACTATAATACTGCTCCTATGTACAGGAATATAACTACTATAATACTGCTCCTAGGTACAAGAATATATCTACTATAATACTGCTCCTAGGTACAAGAATATAACTACTATAATGCTGCTCCTATGTACAGGAATATAACTACTATAATACTGCTCCTATGTACAGGGATATAACTGCTATAATACTGCCCCTATGTACACGAATATAACTACTATAATACTGCCTCCTCTGTACAAGAATATAACTACTATAATACTGCCTCCTATGTACAAGAATATAACTACTATAATACTGCCTCCTATGTACAAGAATATAACTACTATAATACTGCCTCCTATGTACAAGAATATAACTACTATAATACTGCTACTATATACAAGAATAGAACTACTATAATACTGCTTCCTATGTACAAGAATATAACTACTATAATAATGCTCCTATGTACAAGAATATAACTACTATAATACTGCTTCCTATGTACAAGAATATAACTACTATAATACTGCCTCCTATGTACAAGAATATAACTACTATAATACTGCCTCCTATGTACAGGAATATAACTACTATAATACTGCTCCTATGTACAAGAATATAACTACTATAATACTGCCTCCTATGTACAAGAATATAACTACTATAATACTGCTCCTATGTACAAGAATATAACTACTATAATACTGCTCCTAGGTACAAGAATATAACTACTATAATACTGCCTTCTATGTACAAGAATATAACTACTATAATACTCCTCCTGTGTACAGGAATATAACTACTATAATACTGCTCCTAGGTACAAGAATATATCTACTATAATACTGCTCCTATGTACAAGAATATAACTACTATAATACTGCCTCCTATGTACAAGAATATAACTACTATAATACTGCTCCTATGTACAAGAATATAACTACTATAATACTGCTCCTATGTACAAGAATATAACTACTATAATACTGCTCCTATGTACAAGAATATAACTGCTATAATACTGCTCCTATGTACAAGAATATAACTACTATAATACTGCCTCCTATGTACTAGAATATAACTACTATAATACTGCTCCTATGTACAGGAATATAACTACTATAATACTGCTCCTATGTACAGGAATATAACTACTATAATACTGCTCCTAGGTACAAGAATATAACTACTATAATGCTGCTCCTATGTACAGGAATATAACTACTATAATACTGCTCCTATGTACAGGGATATAACTGCTATAATACTGCTCCTATGTACAAGAATATAACTACTATAATACTGCCTCCTCTGTACAAGAATATAACTACTATAATACTGCCTCCTATGTACAAGAATATAACTACTATAATACTACCTCCGATGTACAAGAATATAACTACTATAATACTGCTCCTATGTACAAGAATATAACTACTATAATACTGCTACTATATACAAGAATATAACTACTATAATACTGCTTCCTATGTACAAGAATATAACTACTATAATAATGCTCCTATGTACAAGAATATAACTACTATAATACTGCTCCTATGTACAAGAATATAACTACTATAATACTGCCTCCTATGTACAAGAATATAACTACTATAATACTGCCTCCTATGTACAGGACTATAACTACTATAATACTGCTCCTATGTACAAGAATATAACTACTATAATACTGCCTCCTATGTACAGGACTATAACTACTATAATACTGCTCCTATGTACAGGAATATAACTACTATAATACTGCTCCTATGTACAAGAATATAACTACTATAATACTGCCTCCTAGCTGTGAGGACGTGTTTTAGTAGTTCTCCTGATGTCTGGAGCAAGCCCAGGGAGGGGCCACCCTGGGTGGGGAACTTTCCTCAGCAAGGCCCAGGCTTCCAGGCCTACTCTAGGAGAAAACTCCCAAACTATTCCTAACATGGATACTAATCCCAAAGTTCCCAGTCAGCAGCAGAAGGAAAAGAATGGAAGTAACATTGATATGAAGAAAGAAGAGGACAAGAAGGTGAGTGCAGTGAAGATGGCAGCAGTTCCCAGGCCCAGCCAGCAAGTGATGATGAGCACAGGCCATGTAGCAGGTGAGCAGCTCCCCCTCCTGCACACAGAGACGGACATCTCTGGAGAAACAAACCTTACAAGAGAACCTAAAACAACAAGTTGTGGTTTCCAGCATGACCTGCCAAGGCCGCACAAGATCTGCAGCAATGTCTTAAAGAGTTCCCAAACATCCCATGTCTGCAAAGTGTGAACTGGCCTTAGCAGATGCAACTGCAGGTACAAGCAGCAATCTTGGAAAGAGAAAGCTGCAAGAGACCAGTGAATCCACACAGCCTGGAACCCTGCCCTGACCTGGACAGCAGGTGAAGGAGACCATACGAGCACCTGAGCTGCAGATGGCTGAGGAGAGGTCGCAGATGCCATAGAGGAGGAGGCTTTAATGTCAGGAACCATACTGACAAGGCAAGAGATACAACAGGGGTCAGGTGAGACAACACCCTAACCTCAGCCTTCAGAGAATATGCAGGGCATTATGGAGGTGGTCACTCAGGACCAGTCTCAGGCAGCCACCTCTGTATCACCTTCTGTATGTGAAGAGGCCAAGAGGAACAAAAGGAAGAAAAATGATATGTCTTCTCGTAAGTCTGAGGAGGAACATAACATGGGCCAAAACATCAGGAAAAAAGTCATTAACGGTGCAGGAGTCATGGTCCTATCAAACAGATATGAGGCTTTATCACAGTCTGATGGTGATTATGAGCAAGAGCTGCAGAGAATAGATAATGAGTGTGAGGCAGACACAGGGGACCCCCCAACAAAGAAGAAGCCCCCTCCTGTAGAAGCTCCTATAGAGTCAGATATGGAAACTGGTGGTAGCCAGGGAGGCTCTGAATCTGACCTGTGATGATGGGAGTCACTTATCTGTTCTTTCTCGGTAGTGTTATGATGGCTGGGTTTTCTCTAAAAAATGGTTCAAGCAATGTGAACAGCATCAAAGTAAGAAGGACCAGACACGCGGTATACGACCACCTCAGATATCTAGATGCAGATGTCATCTTTCTACAGGAGATGCTTTTGACCACCTTAGGGCATCTACATGAGGCTGAGTGAATGGCGGTCTGGTCCTTCTTACTAGTCACTGGCTGTGGAGCCTTATGCCGGGGTGGCCATATTGTTTAATACCAATGACGTCACTGTGCACAGGTTAACGGAGGTAGCTTTGGGAAGGTGCCTGGTGCTGGAAGTGACCATCCATGGTCGACGGCTCAGCTTCATTAACATCTACAGCCCACAGAGAGTGGCTGAGAGAATCCAGCTATCTAATGATATGAAGCAGTATCTTTTCACCTCTATACCAGTGGTGATGGCGGGGGACTTTAATGTTACTTTGTCATCAGATGACAGGTCCTCGGGCAGAGCGGTAGCCAGAGTCTTACATAACATGTTATTGCAAGCTGGCCTAAGTGATGTCTTTGCACGGGATGGTAGAAAGCCAAACTTCTCATATTTTTGTGCTGACAGGAGCAGTGGAATTGACATGGCGTTTGTGAATCCTACAGAGACTGTTAGCGGGGTGAGTGAGAAGGTCATTCCCTACTCTGACCACCTGGCTTTGGTTTTGTGCTTGGGAGCCACTAAACGCTCTGATATTGGTAGGGGTCTATGGAGGCTTAATTCCAGCATACTGGATGACGTCTATGTCCAGGATTGTGTCCATGCCCTTTTTCAGGTTCAGCTACAGAGAGTTGATTTCTATGACAACATGGCGGACTGGTGGGAGGACGTCAAGGAAGAGATCAGATCCCTCTTACCGAGACTGTCTATTAAAAGAGGGAACAGTAAGTATAGCCAGTATCTCAGGCTGCGGAAAGAACTGGAGTCACTCTATTCGGTGGGTGGGGATGACAAACAAAAGATCGACCGACTGAAATCTGAAATAAGGCAGTATCAGTACAGCAGGTACACCTCCCTTGTTCTTAAATGGGATTATGGGTCCTTGGGGGCTCCTGATCCCTTTGAGAATTGCAGGGAACGTGTGGCTAATAAATCGGTCGCAGGTCTTACTGACTCCCAGGGCGTTTTGCAGGATTCTCGGGAGGGTATCCTGGGGGTGGTGAGATCTTACTATGCAGACTTGTTTCAGAAGAAGATTTTGGATAAAGGAAAAATGGAAAAATTCTTTGAGGCAACTCCAGGCCCTGATAGTAATGATGTGGACTTTTCTCCTTTGGCAGGAGAATTAACGATGGAGGAGGTTAAAGAGGCCATTGATCAGTTACATCTGAAGAAGGCACTAGGTCCAGATGGTTTAAAAGCAGAATTTTAAAATGAAATTTAAGGACCTCTTGGCTCCAATTCTCATGGATGTGTACAAAACCTGTCTAGAAAATCACCTGATGCCTCCATCCATGAGGGTGTCCTAATTAATTCTGCTGTCTAAGGTAAGGAGCCTAATGACACCAAGAACTGGAGGCCAATTGCCCTCTTGAATGTTGACAGGAAGATTCTGGCAAAAATCCTGTTTTCTAGATTAGTTTCTCTGTCCTCAGCACTGTTGGCAGGCTTTCAGTTCGGCACAGTAAAAGGCCGGAACATCTCTGGAGCAGTCATCTCGATAAGGGAGATGTTTGAGAGATGTAAACCTCTGAAGTGTGGGAGATATGTTGTAGGTCTTGACCAGGCTAAAGCTTTCGACAGAGTAGACCATGAGTATCTATGGGCCACTTTGTCAAAGTATGGTATTCCGGGGCAATTTATTGATTGGCTGAAAACTTTATATTGTGAGGCTGAGAGCTTTCCTCTGGTCAATGGTTGGCAGGGGGACACTTTTGAAGTAGAGGCAGGGGTGAGACAGGGTTGCCAGATGAGTCCACTGCTGTATGTATTTGCCTTAGACCCCTTCCTGAGGTCACTGCAGGAGTGTGATTTTCAGGGGGTGCAGGTCCCCCACTGCTTGCCTTTGAAAGTAGTTGCCTACGCAGAAGATGTGACTGTGGTGATATCTGAGCCTCGTGAGGTGCAGATGTCAGCAACCATCAGAAGCTACTCGGAGGCCTCAGGCTCTCTATTCAACCTTGAGAAGAGTCACGCTCTCTGGACTTTAAGTACTGATCCTGGCTTTGATCTGCCACAATTTTCAACGACCTCCACCCATATTAAAATCTTTGGGGTCAAATTTGGGAGGGATGATAACGCCAAACTAAATTGAGAAGAAAAGTTGGAATCCGGAAATGCAAAGGTTCAGCGATGGAAGAACTGGAGGCTGACCTATAGAGAAAGGGTTACTATGTTGAAGCCTCACCTGTTCCTGTCTTCTTATATGTCTCTGTCGTCTTTCCTTTGCCAGCATCTTTCTCGGCTAGGCTCTTTAGCCTGTTCTTCAAACTTTTGTGGGGAAACAGGTTGAACCCAGTAAAAATATGGATCACCTACCTACAGAGGAGAGAGGGTGGGCTGGATATGATAAATCCAAGGGTGTTCTTTGACTCCATGTTTCTAAAAGTTCATTTTGGTAGCCTGGACTCAAACAACAGCTCCCTGTGGGCGAACAGTGTCAGGGACTGGATATTGCCTTTTGCAAAGTCTTGGGTGCGAGGCGGCAGTCTCAAGAGGGAAAGATGGACGAGTGACTACCTCCCCCAGTACCTGGAATATGGTCTTAGGTGCCTGAAGAAATGGGAAATAGACAAGGTGTATCTGGAGACTAAGACCAGGAAGGATCTCTATATCAGGATCTGTAGGACCTTCTATAACTTGCAGCCAGCACTGAGAGACTGCACAACGGCCACCTTGCAGGAAAGTCTTAGGTTCCTCAATGGACCGAGGCTTCCTGCTAAGTTTTTTTACATCGCCTGGCTGTCGTTGCATGGGAAGCTTTTTGTCAGAGGCAATTTAAAATTTCTGAGTGTCTCAGATCGCATGTGCCCCTTGGGCTGTGAGCAGGAGGAGACTATGGAACATTTTATAACCGAGTGCTGGGGAGGGCGACAGATATGGCAGGAGATAACCAGCAAACTAAAAATCCCAAGGCTGCAGTCTCTGACCTACCCAACATTGTATACAGTGTGACATCACAGGTAGCTGATATTGACCGGGGGACCATGCATCTGATTATTACCACCATCAAATACTACCACTGGTATACAACAGAAGAGTGTCCATCCACAGTGAGCCCTTCAATCATAGGAAAGCCGTAAACCTCATCCTGTCAGAACTAAGGTGGATCAGATCTACAGAGGTTAGGAAAAAGGGCAAGAATGAAAAACTATGGAGGAATGTAAATTTGGAGTAATTTTGGCTCAAGTATCCTGAAATGTATTTTTGCTTGTTTTTACTAATAAAAATTTCCTCCAATGTACAAGTATATAATCTATAATACTGTCTCCTACGTAGAAGAATATAACTACTATAATACTGCTCCTATGTATAAGAATATAACTACTATAATACTGTCTCCTACGTAGAAGAATATAACTACTATAATACTGCTCCTATATATAAGAATATAACTACTATAATACTGCTCCTATATACAAGAATATAACTACTATAATACTGCTCCTATGTACAAGAATATTACTATAATACTGCTCCTATGTACAAGAATATAACTGCTATAATACTCTCCATGTACAGAATATACTACTATAATACTGCTCCTATGTACAAGAATATAACTACTATAATACTGCTCCTATGTACAAGAATATAACTACTATAATACTGCTCCTATGTACAAGAATATAACTACTAATACTCCTATGTACAAGAATATAACTACTATAATACTGCTCCTATGTACAAAATATAACTACTAATACTGCTCCTATGTACAAGAATATAACTACTATAATACTGCTCCTATGTACAAGAATATAACTACTATAATACTGCTCCTATGTACAAAATAAACTACTATACTGCTCCTATGTACAAGAATAAACTACTATAATACCTCCTATGTACAAGAATATAACTACTATAATACTGCTCCTATGTACAAATATAACTACTATAATACTGCTCCTATGTACAAGAATATAACTACTATAATACTGCTCCTATGTACAAGAATATAACTACTATAATACTGCTCCTATGTACAAGAATATAACTACTATAATACTGCTCCTATGTACAAGAATATAACTACTATAATACTGCTCCTATGTACAAGAATATAACTACTATAATACTGCTCCTATGTACAAGAATATAACTACTATAATACTGCTCCTATGACAAGAATATAACTACTATAATACTGCTCCTATGTACAAGAATATAACTACTATAATACTGCTCCTATGTACAAGAATATAACTACTATAATACTGCTCCTATGTACAAGAATATAACTACTATAATACTGCTCCTATGTACAAGAATATAACTACTATAATACTGCTCCTATGTACAAGAATATACTAATAAACTGCTCCTATGTACAAGAATATAACTATAATACTGCTCCTATGTACAAGAATATAACTACTATAATACTGCCTCCTATGTACAAGAATATAACTACTATAATACTGCTCCTATGTACAAGAATATAACTACTATAATACTGCCTATGTACAAGAATATACTACTATATACTGCTCCTATGTACAAGAATATAACTACTATAATACTGCTCCATATGTACAAGAATATAACTACTATAATACTGCTCCTATGTACAAGAATATACCTACTATAATACTGCTCTCTGTACAAGAAGATAACTACTATAATACTGCTCCTATGTTACAAGAATATAACTACTATAATACTGCTCCTATGTACAAGAATATAAAACGTCTATGTACAAACTAATACTAATACTGCTCCTATGTACAAGAATATAACTACTATAATACTGCCTCCTATGTACAAGAATATAACTACTATAATACTGCTCCTATGTACAAAACTATAACTACTGATAATTACTGCTCCTATGTACAAGAATATAACTACTAAATACTGCCTCCTATGTACAAGACTATAACTACTATAATACTGCTCCTATGTACAAGAATATAACTACTATAATACTGCTCCTATGTACAAGAATATAACTGCTATAATACTGCCTCCTATGTACAAGAATATAACTACTATAATACTGCCTCCTATGTACAAAGAATATAACTACTATAATACTGCTCCTATGTACAAGAATATAACCTACTATAATACTGCTCCTATGTACAAGAATATAACTACTATAATACTGCTCCTATGTACCAGAATATAACTACTATAATACTGCTCCTATGTACAGAATTATAACTACTATAATACTGCTCCTATGTACAAGAATATACTACTATAATACTGCTCCTATGTACAAGAATATAACTACTATACTACTGCTCCTATGTACAAGAATATAACTACTATAATACTGCCCTATGTACAAGATATAACTACTATAATACTGCCTCCTATGTACAAGAATATAACTACTATAATACTGCTCCTATGTACAAGAATATAACTACTATAATACTGCTCCTATGTACAAGAATATAACTACTATAATACTGCTCCTATGTACAAGAATATAACTATAATACTGCTCCTATGTACAAGATAATAACTACTATAATACTGCTCCTATGTACAGGAATATAACTACTATAATACTGCTCCTATGTACAAGAATATAACTACTATAATACTGCTCCTATGTACAAGAATATAACTACTATAATACTGCCTCCTATGTACAAGAATATAACTACTATAATACTGCTCTATGTACAAGAATAACTACTATAATACTGCTCCTATGTACAAGAATATAACTACTATAATACTGCTCCCTATGTACAAGAATATAACTACTATAATACTGCTCCTATGTACAAGAATATAACTACTATAATACTGCTCCTATGTACAAGAATATAACTACTATAATACTGCTCCTATGTACAAGAATATAACTACTATAATACTGCCTCCTATGTACAAGAATATAAACTACTATAATACTGCTCCTATGTACAAGATATAACTACTATAATACTGCTCCTATGTACAAGAATATAACTACTATAATACTGCTCCTATGTACAAGAATATAACTACTATAATACTGCTCCTATGTACAAGAATATAACTACTATAATACTGCCTCCTATGTACAAGAATATAACTACTATATACTGCCTCCTATGTACAAGAATAGAACTACTATAATACTGCTCCTATGTACAAGAATATAACTACTATAATACTGCTCCTATGTACAAGAATATAACTACTATAATACTGCCTCCTATGTACAAGAATATAACTACTATAATACTGCTCCTATGTACAAGAATATAACTACTATAATACTGCTCCTATGTACAAGAATATAACTACTATAATACTGCTCCTATGTACAAGAATATAACTACTATAATACTGCCTCCTATGTACAAGAATATAACTACTATAATACTGCCTCCTATGTACAATAATATAACTACTATAATACTGCTCCTATGTACAAGAATATAACTACTATAATACTGCTCCTATGTACAAGAATATAACTACTATAATACTGCTCCTATGTACAAGAATATAACTACTATAATACTGCTCCTATGTACAAGAATATAACTACTATAATACTGCTCCTATGTACAAGAATATAACTACTATAATACTGCTCCTATGTACAAGAATATAACTACTATAATACTGCCTCCTATGTACAAGAATATAACTACTATAATACTGCTCCTATGTACAAGAATATAACTACTATAATACTGCCTCCTATGTACAAGAATATAACTACTATAATACTGCTCCTATGTACAAGAATATAACTACTATAATACTGCTCCTATGTACAAGAATATAACTACTATAATACTGCTCCTATGTACAAGAATATAACTACTATAATACTGCTCCTATGTACAAGAATATAACTACTATAATACTGCCTCCTATGTACAAGAATATACTATAATACTGCCTCCTATGTACAAGAATATAACTACTATAATACTGCTCCTGTGTACAAGAATATAACTACTATAATACTGCTCCTATGTACAGAATATAACTACTATAATACTGCCTCCTATGTACAAGAATATAAACTACTATAATACTGCTCCTATGTACAAGAATATAACTACTATAATACTGCTCCTATGTACAAGAATATAACTACTATAATACTGCTCCTATGTACAAGAATATAACTACTATAATACTGCTCCTATGTACAAGAATATAACTACTATAATACTGCTCCTATTTACAAGAATATAACTACTATAATACTGCCTCCTATGTACAAGAATATAACTACTATAATACTGCTCCTATGTACAAGGAATATAACTAACTATAATACTGCTCCTATGTACAAGAATATAACTACTATAATACTGCCTCCTATGTACAAGAATATAACTACTATAATACTGCTCCTATGTACAAGAATATAACTACTATAATACTGCTCCTAGGTACAAGAATAACTACTATAATACTGCTCCTATGTACAAGAATATAACTACTATAATACTGCTCCTATGTACAAGGAATTAAACTACTAAATACTGCTCCTATGTACAAGAATATACTACTATAATACTGCTCCTATGTACAAGAATATAACTACTATAATACTGCTCCTATGTACAAGAATATAACTACTATAATACTGCTCCTATGTACAAGAATATAACTACTATAATACTGCTCCTATTACAAGAATATAACTACTATAATACTGCCTCCTATGTACAAGAATATAACTACTATAATACTGCTCCTATGTACAAGAATATAACTACTATAATACTGCTCCTATGTACAAGAATATAACTACTATAATACTGCTCCTATGTACAAGAATATAACTACTATAATACTGCTCCTATGTACAAGAATATAACTACTATAATACTGCTCCTATGTACAAGAATATAACTACTATAATACTGCTCCTATGTACAAGACATATAACTACTATAATACTGCCTCCTATGTACAAGAATATAACTACTATAATACTTGCCTCTATGTACAAGAATATAACTACTATCATACTGCCTCCTATGTACAAGAATATAACTACTATAATACTGCTCTATGTACAAGGAATATAACTACTATAATACTGCCTCCTATGTACAAGAATAAACTACTATATACTGCTCCTATGTACAAGAATATAACTACTATTAATACTGCTCCTATGTACAAGAATATAACTACTATAATACTGCTCCTATGTACAAGAATATAACTAACTATAATACTGCCCTATGTACAAGAATATAACTACTATAATACTGCTCCTATGTACAAGAATATAACTACTATAATACTGCCTCCTATGTAAAGAATATAACTACTATAATACTGCTCCTATGTACAAGAAATATAACTACTATAAGTACTGCTCCTATGTACAAGAATAGAACTACTATAATACTGCTCCTATGTACAAGAATATAACTTACTATAATACTGCTCTATGTACAAGAATATAACTACTATAATACTGCCTCCTATGTACAAGAATATAACTACTATAATACTGCTCCTATGTACAAGAATATAACTACTATAATACTGCTCCTATGTACAAGAATATAACTACTATAATACTGCCTCCTATGTACAAGAATATAACTACTATAATACTGCCTCCTATGTACAGAATATAACTACTATAATACTGCCTCCTATGTACAAGAATATAACTACTATAATACTGCCTCCTATGTACAAGAATATAACTACTATAATACTGCTCCTATGTACAAGATATAACTACTATAATACTGCTCCTATGTACAAGAATATAACTACTATAATACTGCTCCTATGTACAAGAATATAACTACTATAATACTGCCTCCTATGTACAAGAATATAACTACTATAATACTGCTCCTATGTACAAGAATATAACTACTATAATACTGCCTCCTATGTACAAGAATATAACTACTATAATACTGCTCCTATGTACAAGAATATAACTACTATAATACTGCCTCCTATGTACAAGAATATAACTACTATAATACTGCTCCTATGTACAAGAATATACTACTATAATACTGCTCCTATGTACAAGAATATAACTACTATAATACTGCTCCTATGTACAAGAATATAACTACTATAATACTGCTCCTATGTACAAGAATATAACTACTATAATACTGCTCCTATGTACAAGAATATAACTACTATAATACTGCTCCTATGTACAAGAATATAACTACTATAATACTGCTCCTATGTACAAGAATATAACTACTATAATACTGCTCCTATGTACAAGAATATAACTACTATAATACTGCCTCCTATGTACAAGAATATAACTACTATAATACTGCTCCTATGTACAGAATATAACCACTATAATACTGCCTCCTATGTACAAGAATATAACTACTATAATACTGCTTCCTATGTACAAGAATATAACTACTATAATACTGCCTCCTATGTACAAGAATATAACTACTATAATACTGCTCCTATGTACAAGAATATAACTACTATAATACTGCTCCTATGTACAAGAATATAACTACTATAATACTGCTCCTATGTACAAGAATATAACTACTATAATACTGCTCCTATGTACAAGAATATAACTACTATAATACTGCTCCTATGTACAAGAATATAACTACTATAATACTGCCTCCTATGTACAAGAATATAACTACTATAATACTGCTCCTATGTACAAGAATATAACTACTATAATACTGCCTCCTATGTACAAGAATATAACTACTATAATACTGCTCCTATGTACAAGAATATAACTACTAATAATACTGCTCCTATTTACAAGAATATAACTACTATAATACTGCTCCTATGTACAAGAATATAACTACTATATACTGCTCCTATGTACAAGAATATAACTACTATAATACTGCTCCTATGTACAAGAATATAACTACTATAATACTGCTCCTATGTACAAGAATATAACTACTATAATACTGCTCCTATGTACAAGAATATAACTACTATAATACTGCTCCTATGTACAAGAATATAACTACTATAATACTGCTCCTATGTACAAGAATATAACTACTATAATACTGCTCCTATGTACAAGAATATAAATACTATAATACTGCCTGCCTTATGTACAAGTAATACAACTACTATAATACTGACTCCTATGTACAATGAGATATAACTACTATAATACTGCTTCCTAGTGTACAAGAATATAATACTATAATTTCACTGCTCCCTATGTACAAGAATATACTACTATAATACTGCTCCTATGCTACAAGAATATAATCTACTATAATACTGTCTCCCCCTAATGTACAAGGCATATAACCTACTATAATACTCCGCTCCTATGCTACAAGAATATAACTCACTATAATACTGCCTCTATGTACAAGAATTATAGCCTACTATACTACTGCTCCTATGATACAAGAACCTTACACTAGCCTATAATACTTTGGCCCTCTATACAAGAATCTAAACTCCTATCAATACTTGGCCCTCTATGTACAAGAATATAACTTACTATAATACTGCTCCTATGTACAAGAATATAACTACTATAATACTGCTCCTATGTACAAGAATATAACTACTATAATACTGCTCTCTATGTTACAAGAATATAAGTACTACAAGAATATAAGTACTATAATACTGCCTCTATGTACAAGAATATAACTACTATAATACTGCTCCTATGTGCAAGAATATAACTACAATAATACTGCCTCTATGTACAAGAATATAACTACTATAATGCTGCTCCTATGTACAAGAATATAAACTACTATAATACTGCTCCTATGTATAGAATATAAACTACTATAATACTGCTCCTATGTACAAGAATATAACTACTATAATACTGCTCCTATGTACAAGAATATAACTACTATAATACTGCTCCTATGTACAAGAATATAACTACTATAATACTGCCTCCTATGTACAAGAATATAACTACTATAATACTGCTTCTATGTACAAGAATATACCTACTATAATACTGCTCCTATGTACAAGAATATAACTGCTATAATTCCGCCCTCTACACGCTATAATACTGCCTGACTCTCCGTCTGTCATGTAGCAGTGTCAGTACGGAGCGGTTTGCACACTGTACGGTCTCTTATTACTCATCTCTCCCTCTCTCTAGTCTCGACACCGCTGGCAAAATTTAGATTGTTGTAATGGGTTTAGGTAGAGGAAGTGCAGCACATATGGGGTTAAACCAACATAAGCCATGAAATGATGAGAGTCATCCTCCAGCATTGAGTGATTGTTGTTCACCCTGTCAGCTCTTGGGGCAGAGGGCACTTTTCGGTGGCAGGGGGTATAAGCGCCCCTCTATCTACAATGAGAATATTGCCCGTCTTCCTACCCCTCTGGCTGCAGGTAAAGGGACAGCGCTGCGAGAGGGGAGGAGGGGCGCCCAAACACGGCCCCGCTCTCTATAAAGGAGACCCCTGGGACCGCACTGTGCACCAGAGCCTTTGTTACACCTCCTGGTAGTCTGACAGCCCGTAGACAGACATCAAAGGCCAGGAAGGGGTTAACCCCTGAGAGCATGCAACTCAAATCTAAGACCCAAAGGAGGGGTCCGCTGGTCTACGCTGAGAGACCCCCGATATGGGCCCCTCCGCACTGACAGCTGCAACAAAGCCTGTGCCTGGAGTGTAGAGGGCCACTCTCTCATACACATGATGCTCTGCATGTTATATACCGCTCTGTATCATACACATGATGCTCTGCGTGTTATATACCGCTCTGTATCATACACATAATGCTCTGCGTGTTATATACCGCTCTGTATCATACACATAATGCTCTGCATGTTATATACCGCTCTGTATCATACACATAATGCTCTGCGTGTTATATACCGCTCTGTATCATACACATACCGCTCTGTACTATACACATAATGCTCTGCGTGTTATATACCGCTCTGTATCATACACATGATGCTCTGCGTGTTATATACCGCTCTGTATCATACACATAATGCTCTGCGTGTTATATACCGCTCTGTATCATACACATAATGCTCTGCGTGTTATATACCGCTCTGTATCATACACTTAATGCTCTGCGTGTTATATACCGCTCTGTATCATACACATAATGCTCTGAATGTTATATACCGCTCTGTATCATACACATAATGCTCAGAATGTTATATACCGCTCTGTATCATACACATAATGCTCTGCGTGATATATACCGCTCTGTATCATACACATAATGCTCTGCGTGTTATATACCGCTCTGTATCATACACATAATGCTCTGCGTGTTATATACCGCACTGTATCATACACATAATGCTCTGCGTGTTATATACCGCTCTGTATCATACACATAATGCTCTGCGTGTTATATACCGCTCTGTATCATACACATAATGCTCTGCGTGTTATATACCGCTCTGTATCATACACATGATGCTCTGCGTGTTATATACCGCTCTGTATCATACACATAATGCTCTGCATGTTATATACCGCTCTGTATCATACACATAATGCTCTGTGTGATATATACCGCTCTGTATCATACACATAATGCTCTGCGTGTTATATACCGCTCTGTATCATACACATAATGCTCTGTGTGATATATACCGCTCTGTATCATACACATAATGCTCTGCGTGTTATATACCGCTCTGTATCATACACATAATGCTCTGCGTGTTATATACCGCTCTGTATCATACACATGATGATCTGCATGTTATATACCGCACTGTATCATACACATGATGATCTGCGTGTTATATACCGCACTGTATCATACACATAATGCTCTGCATGTTATATACCGCTCTGTATCATACACATGATGATCTGCATGTTATATACCGCTCTGTATCATACACATAATGCTCTGCGTGTTATATACCGCTCTGTATCATACACATAATGCTCTGCATGTTATATACCGCTCTGTATCATACACATGATGATCTGCATGTTATATACCGCACTGTATCATACACATAATGCTCTGCATGGTATATACCGCTCTGTATCATACACATGATGATCTGCATGTTATATACCGCTCTGTATCATACACATAATGCTCTGCATGTCATATACCGCTCTGTATCATACACATGATGCTCTGCGTATTATATACCGCTCTGTATCATACACATAATGCTCTGCGTGTTATATACTGCTCTGTATCATACACATAATGCTCTGCGTGTTATATACCGCTCTGTATCATACACATAATGCTCTGTGTGATATATACTGCTCTGTATCATACACATAATGCTCTGCGTGTTATATACCGCTCTGTATCATACACATAATGCTCTGTGTGATATATACTGCTCTGTATCATACACATAATGCTCTGCGTGTTATATTCCGCTCTGTATCATACACATGATGATCTGCATGTTATATACCGCACTGTATCATACACATAATGCTCTGCGTGTTATATACCGCTCTGTATCATACACATAATGCTCTGTGTGATATATACCGCTGTGTATCATACACATAATGCTCTGCATGTTATATACCGCACTGTATCATACACATAATGCTCTGCACTACAGATACAGATCTAGGCAGTAGCTGGATCTCTGGATGCTCCGCACACAGGACGGTGTTGTAGATGGCTGGGGCAGCTGAAGGGTTAATGATTCCTGGTTTCCAGTAGAGATCCTGAATGTGAGGCCTGCTTAACCCCTCATGTGCCACAGGGAGGGCGGAGAGTGGGTCAGAAGCCCAACACGGGAGGGAAGGGGGAGTTGTGAATCTTTGCGTCTCTGTGTGTATCTGTATGTATGTATATATGTGTATGTATGAAGGCAGCTGTATGTCTGAGTGTATATATCTGTACACGAGTGTATATATCTGTACATGTGTGTATATATCTGTACATGTGTGTATATATCTGTCCACGTGTGTATATATCTGTACTCGTGTGTATATATCTGTACACGTGTGTATATATCTGTCCACGTGTGTATATATCTGTACACGTGTGCATATCTGTACACGTGTGTGTATATCTGTACACGTGTGTGCATATCTGTCCATGTGTGTGTATATCTGTCCATGTGTGTATATATCTGTACACGTTTGTATATATCTGTACATGTGTGTGTATATCTGTACTCGTGTGTATATATCTGTACATGTGTGTATATATCTGTACACGTGTGTATATATCTGTACATGTGTGTGTATATCTGTCCATGTGTGTGTATATCTGTCCATGTGTGTATATCTGTCCGTGTGTGTATATCTGTACGTGTGTATATATCTGTACACGTGTGTATATCTGTCCATGTGTGTATATATCTGTACACGTGTGTATATATCTGTACACGTGTGTGCATATCTGTCCATGTGTGTATATATCTGTACACGTGTGTATAAATCTGTACACGTGTGTATAAATCTGTACACGTGTGTATATATCTGTACACGTGTGTGCATATCTGTCCATGTGTGTGTATATCTGTCCACGTTTGTATATATCTGTCCACGTTTGTATATATCTGTACACGTTTGTATATATCTGTACATGTGTGTATATATCTGTACATGTGTGTATATATCTGTACACGTGTGTGCATATCTGTCCATGTGTGTGTATATCTGTCCATGTGTGTATATCTGTCCATGTGTGTATATCTGTCCATGTGTGTGTATATCTGTACATGTGTATATATCTGTACACGTGTGTATATCTGTCCATGTGTGTATATATCTGTACACGTGTTTATATATCTGTACACGTGTGTATATATCTGTCCACGTGTGTACATATCTGTCCATGTGTGTATATAACTGTACACATGTGTATATATCTGTACATGTGTGTATAAATCTGTACACGTGTGTATATATCTGTACATGTGTGTATAAATCTGTACACGTGTGTGCATATCTGTCCATGTGTGTGTATATCTGTCCATGTGTGTGTATATCTGTCCATGTGTGTGTATATCTGTCCATGTGTGTATATATCTGTCCATGTGTGTGTATATCTGTCCATGTGTGTGCATATCTGTCCATGTGTGTGTATATCTGTATATGTGTGATCGTATGGGTTTGCACAATAACTTTTATTCTTATGGCTCTAACCTGTCAGCAGCATACATGCGGAGTACATACGTGTGTCTGTACATGAGGAGTATTATGTGTGTCTGTACATGCGTAGGACATAAGTGTATCTGTACATGTGGAGTAATATGTGTGTCTGTATATGCGGAGTACATACGTGTGTCACTACATGCGGAGTACATACGTGTGTCTGTACATGTCGAGTATTACGTTTGTCTGTATATGCGGAGTACATACGTGTATCTGTCTATGCAGAGTATTATGTGTGTCACTACATGCGGAGTACATACGTGTGTCTGTATATGCGGAGTACATACGTGTGTCTGTATATGCAGAGTATTACGTGTGTCTGTATATGCGGAGTACATACGTGTGTCTGTATATGCGGAGTATTACGTGTGTCACTACATGCGGAGTACTTACGTGTGTCTGTATATGCGGAGTATTACGTGTGTCTGTATATGCGGAGTACATACGTGTGTCTGTATATGCGGAGTATTACGTGTGTCACTACATGCGGAGTACTTACGTGTGTCTGTATATGCGGAGTATTACGTGTGTCTGTATATGTGGAGTACATACGTGTATCTGTCTATGCAGAGTATTATGTGTGTCACTACATGCGGAGTACATACATGTGTCTGTATATGCGGAGTATTACGTGTGTCTGTATATGCGGAGTACATACGTGTGTCTGTATATGCAGAGTACTTACGTGTGTCTGTATATGCGGAGTACATACGTGTGTCTGTATATGCAGAGTACTTACGTGTGTCTGTATATGCGGAGTACATACGTGTGTCTGTCTATGCAGAGTATTACGTGTGTCTGTACATGCGGAGTACATACATGTGTCTGTATATGCGGAGTATTACGTGTGTCTGTATATGCGGAGTACATACGTGTGTCTGTCTATGCAGAGTATTACGTGTGTCACTACATGCGGAGTACATACATGTGTCTGTATATGCGGAGTATTACGTGTGTCTGTACATGCGGAGTACATACATGTGTCTGTATATGCGGAGTATTACGTGTGTCACTACATGCGGAGTACATACGTGTGTCTGTCTATGCAGAGTATTACGTGTGTCACTACATGCGGAGTACATACATGTGTCTGTATATGCAGAGTACTTACGTGTGTCTGTATATGCGGAGTATTACGTGTGTCTGTACATGCACACAGCAGGACGGAGCCGATTCCTGAGAATAGCATTAACCTCCAGCCAGGATTCGGACCCCCAACTCTCCTCCTGGCAGTGCCCCCGGCAGCCGCCCGCCACCTCACCCGTCTCCATCAAACTTCCAAAAAGAGCCGGAGCGGGCAGCTGGACCGCAGAGCTGGCAATCTACAGGGTGACAACATCCCGAGAGGACGGAGACAAAGGCGGCTCTTACCTTGTAGACGGCGGAGGAGCAGTCACTGCCCTCTCTGGAGGGGGGCTTCAGCCGACGGTAGGTTGTCAGGGGGTTTGGGGGGGCAGCAGTGGGGGCGAGGGGGTGGCACATGCCCCGAGTCCTGGGCCGGGGGTATAAGTCCTGCTGGGATCGAGTCTGCTCCAAACTGAAGGCAGAGAAAAACAAAACTACTGCATGCCAGGATCTGGAGCCGCCCCCACTGCCGGCGACCAATGGCGGCCACTGCCTCGCCCACTGCCTCCAGAGCTGTCATCTGTCACTGCATCTACACCTGAGGCACGAGGCTCCTCACAGACCCAATGGTCAGGTCCTAGCAGGAGGCACTGTGCCTCAAGGACCCTACGGTGTTCCAGGTGTGAAATGATGGAGGTACGAGGTTCATGGTGCCTCACGCCTCACAGACCCAATGGTCAGGTCCTAGCAGGGGGCACTGTGCCTCAAGGACCCTACGGTGTTCCAGGTGTGAAATGATGGAGGTACGAGGTTCATGGTGCCTCATACCTCACAGACCCAATGGTCAGGTCCTAGCAGGGGGCACTGTGCCTCAAGGACCCTACGGTGTTCCAGGTGTGAAATGATGGAGGTACGAGGTTCATGGTGCCTCATACCTCACAGACCCAATGGTCAGGTCCTAGCAGGGGGCACTGTGCCTCAAGGACCCTACGGTGTTCCAGGTGTGAAATGATGGAGGTACGAGGTTCATGGTGCCTCATACCTCACAGACCCAATGGTCAGGTCCTAGCAGGGGCCACTGTGCCTGAAGGACCCTACGGTGTTCCAGGTGGGAAATGATGGAGGTACGAGGTTCATGGTGCCTCATACCTCACAAATTGCTGTGTCTCAAGTGGAAGATAATATAAGGCTATCGCGTCTCGTACCTCACAGATGTCACTACATTATGAGGTAGATGGTGCCTCGCGCCTCACAGCTGCAGAGGTCATCCATGTGGTGGGCTCTCTTCGCCTCTGCCCCCGGAGAGATCTGGATTTCCTCCAGGTTTGTCATCGGCGGTCCAAGTCATCTCCGTCATCCTATGGAGGTGCGAGGCTGCACGTGCCTCAGGCTGCCAGAACAGGTTGAGCAGAGCCGGACGTGTCACCTCTGTAATCTGCAGAATAATCCTCCATCCAAAAACATGTGTCTGCTGCCCCAAAAGATGCCATGGGGGAGGGGAGCGCACGGGCCCCAGAGGCTTGCATCCTGCATAGATCTTTTCCGGTTACTGTCCCTTTAAACTATTCTTCCCCATCATTTACGTGATTTATCCGATTTAAAGGGCCAGTACGAAAAATGTTCTGCAGAACAGCGGTGGCTCATGAGGGCCATGAAGGGTTAAGCATCAGCAGCGGCACACGGAGGACAGCATCCTGATCATGTATCACAGGCTGAGATACCTCATCAGTCTGTATCACACATCACAGGCTGAGATACCTCATCAGTCTGTATCACACATCACAGGCTGAGATACCTCATCAGTCTGTATCACACATCACAGGCTGAGATACCTCCTCTCATCAGTCTGTATCACACATCACAGGCTGAGATACCTCATCAGTCTGTATCACACATCACAGGCTGAGATACCTCCTCTCATCAGTCTGTATCACACATCACAGGCTGAGATACCTCCTCACATCAGTCTGTATCACACATCACAGGCTGAGATACCTCCTCTCATCAGTCTGTATCACACATCACAGGCTGAGATACCTCCTCTCATCAGTCTGTATCACACATCACAGGCTGAGATACCTCATCAGTCTGTATCACACATCACAGGCTGAGATACCTCATCAGTCTGTATCACACATCACAGGCGGAGATACCTCCTCTCATCAGTCTGTATCACACATCACAGGCTGAGATACCTCCTCTCAGTTTGTATCACACATCACAGGCTGAGATACCTCATCAGTCTGTATCACACATCACAGGCTGAGATACCTCATCAGTCTGTATCACACATCACAGGCTGAGATACATCCTCTCATCAGTCTGTATCACAGGCTGAGATACCTCCTCATCAGTCTGTATCACACATCACAGGCTGAGATACATAATCTCATCAGCCTGTATCACACATGATAGGATTAGATACATGGCTCAGCAGACAGTATCACACATGATAGTGTTAGATACACAGCTCAGCAGACAATATCACACAGGATAGGATTAGATACACAGCTCAGCAGGCAGTATCACACAGGATAAGATTAGATACACAGCTCAGCAGACAGTATCACACAGGATAAGATTAGATACACAGCTCAGCAGACAGTATCACACAGGATAGGATTAAATACACGGCCCAGCAGACTGTATCACACAGGATAGGATTAGATACACAGCTCAGCAGACAGTATCACACAGGATAGGATTAGATACACAGCTCATCAGACAGTATCACACAGGATAGGATTAGATACACAGCTCAGCAGACAGTATCACACAGGATAGGATTAGATACACAGCTCAGCAGACAGTATCACACAGGATAGGATTAGAAACACCGCTCAGCAGGCAGTATCACACAGGATAGAATTAGATACACAGCTCAGCAGACAGTATCACACAGAATAGGATTAGATACACAGCTCAGCAGACAGTATCACACAGGATAGGATTAGATACACAGCTCAGCAGACAGTATCACACAGGATAGGATTAGATACACAGCTCAGTAGACAGTATCACACAGGATAGGATTAGATACACAGCTCAGCAGACTGTATCACACAGGATAGGATTAGATACACAGCTCAGCAGACAGTATCACACAGGATAGGATTAGATACACGGCTCAGCAGGCAGTATCACACAGGATAGAATTAGATACACAGCTCAGCAGACTGTATCACACAGGATAGGATTAGATACACAGCTCAGCAGTCAGTATCACACAGGATAGGATTAGATACACGGCTCAGCAGGCAGTATCACACAGGATAGAATTAGATACACAGCTCAGCAGACTGTATCACACAGGATAGGATTAGATACACAGCTCAGCAGACTGTATCACACAGGATAGGATTAGATACACAGCTCAGCAGACTGTATCACACAGGATAGGATTAGATACACAGCTCAGCAGACAGTATCACACAGGATAGGATTAGATACACAGCTCAGCAGACTGTATCACACAGGATAGGATTAGATACACAGCTCAGCAGACTGTATCACACAGGATAGGATTAGATACACAGCTCAGCAGACTGTATCACACAGGATAGGATTAGATACACAGCTCAGCAGACAGTATCACACAGGACAGGATTAGATAAACAGCTCAGTAGACTGTATCACACCGGACTCATCCAAGCGGTGGGTCTGATAAATATCTGTAATGGCCGCCTGATATGATTAGGTCTGCTCCGTCAGTTTGAGTTTACGGCCTGTCGTCCTCGTGACGAGCGTTCATCTGCTCATGTCGGACGTCTCTTCTCTCTCTTGTTTCCGATCTCTAATGTTTTACGGAGAAATCATCTGTGAAGAGACATCCGCGCCTCTAACCAAACCCCAGCAATGACAGGCTTGTGGGAATGGAAAGACTTTCTGGATACTTCTCCAGGAGAACACACATCTTCATGAAGACACCAGAGAAATCATCTACATGAACGTTCCTCCACCACTCCAGAGCAACAAGAAGAGTCCACAGAAATATCTCCTGAGACCTGAGCATCCCCAATCTTAGAGAAAAGATGGTGGAAATCAGGGAGCAACATCAACACTTCTGGTAGTCACCACCTGAGTCCAATTCGATGCTCAGGTACTGCTACTGAGAGCACGGGGAACCTGAACATAGAAGTCTCTATATTGGTCAATGTTGGCATAGACATCACATTCTTATTGGTGGATCCCAATGATTTTGAGTGGCCCAATCAATGTTTTATAGTCTTGGAAAATCCTTGGACCACAAACAGATAAGCGGCATCAGCGGTGGCCACTTACATCCTCCATCGTTCCTACAAAATCACCATAGCAGTATGTGTGTAGGTACTGTACGTTCTGCTACGTTCAACCCATTGTCAATCAGACATACCTGTCAACAACTCGACTGTCCTTCAACATCTTCTGGTGGGGTAAAGAGGGATTGGACAAGGTCTCACCTAGATTCTTCTCCCCGCACTCATAGAAATATCTTGCCCAGTGGGGATAATCAATACAGAGATGGGGTCTGTTGACTGAATGTTCACCGGAGTCTTACATTTATGGCCACCTCTAGTCTTCGACATGAAAAATTTTGAGGTGAGGACATGTGGAATCATCATACTCGTCTTGGTGGCCAAACACATTAGAGAAAAGTAGATCCATCGTTAAACAAAAGATGGTCTGGAGACCGATAATTTATTAGGGGAGATAAACACGTGCCAATGGGCCGAGCCAAGTGTGCATGTGTATTAAGGGGTTTGAACAGGTAACTGTCACCCAAATGGACATTTAACCGATAGGTTTCTGATTTGTAAGACCAGTCTTTGTGGTCTCCAGGGTCACTCATTTATAATTCCTAGTATCTAACTGAGCATCTGATGTCCTCTTTCGTGGACATGTGACGAGAACTCCTTATCTGCTGAACCATTGAACTTCTGAGGAACCTAATGTTATCAGTTTATATCTTCCTAGCTGTGGTACCTATGCCTTATGGCCAGGAATTGTAGGTAAAAGAAAAAGAGATGACCCTAAGAGCAACCATCTGAGCTCAGAAGACCCATGTGGTTTGTCTATACAGAAACCCATCGATCTGGTGTGATGGTCAGGCCTAGGGGTGGTTGCAAAGCTCATCCACTGTGATGCACCCTGTAGCTGCCCACACATTGTTATAAGACATGTGGATGACCCTGCTAATTTCTATGGGATCCTCAACAATCTATGTCTTGAGTCTGGTGGACCTCAGATGACAGCTTTAGGATCTAAGAAATGTTCTTTAAGGATTTGATGCCATAGACTCTAACTGGTGGTGGCCGTATGGGAGGACCCAGACACCTATAGGCTTGAGACTGGAACTTCTGACTTCACTGATCCCTGACTGATCAGGTGGGATGCTCCTCTGATTTACCAGTTGAGTGTCAGCGGAGGAGATAGCCTGATCTAGTATGGATCCAGGTTCAAATGCCTGGGGTTGGAAGGGTGCAGTGTCGA